>NW_015536468.1:995836-1043503 GCF_001515605.1 Sinocyclocheilus anshuiensis | reverse complement strand
AAAAAAAAAAAAAAAAAATATATATATATATATATATATATATATATGTACATATCAACATATTATGCATTTGTTACCATCCAATGTATTGCAACGTTGAAACTATACGTTGATGCTCATTGATATATTTTGACTGTAACGTAAAAAAATATAGTCTGTATTCTGCACAAGTCAAAACTTAGTTGAAGTGAATAGTTATGCTCAAGGCCTTGCTCTAGGTCTAGGACATCCATCTGCTTGCCCTTGCAGAGAAGCTGCTGATATTGCATGTGGGATAAACTTTGTCACGTATCCCTGTGTTGGACTTTCAACAAAGGACACGTTTCATTCATTTGCTTTTCCACATACATTTAATAAAGTTGCTCCAAGCTTAAACCTAAAAAATGAACTAGCAAAATGTGCAGAAACAATTCTGTGTGACATTTTATACAAATATATTCAAGTAAATTTGGCACAACAACACCATAAAAAAGACAAATAAATTAACAAGAAAATACAATTTGTACATTTGGTGTACAGTGAATTGGGAAATTTTGACTACGCAAGATCTAAAAGTCTAAAAGCAAATGTTCTTACATAAACTTAGGCTTAAAAGATGAGACAAAAACAGTATATTGTTTTGACATTGCACTATCATTTCAAAAAGACAAATATGAATACTGGAAACAATCTCCCACAGAAAAGCCTTCATTTGAAGGTCTTATGCATGTTTTCCACGACCACCCATAATCAGGTGTTAGAGAATAGAAGGATGTTGGCCTGTGCCTTTTTTTTTTTTGAACTATCAATCTGCTATGCAATAACCCATCATCTGCAGTCTCAAAAAGTGATGTGATCTACTGTTAAAAATCAATGAAACACTAGAGAATGCGATATCCACAGCATGTTATTAGAAGGGCTCCATTATTTCATCAAGTGTTTGAGCTGGTCCTGCAGGTTTTTGGAGTGTTCTACACTGTGAAAGACATTACAAGATGAAGAGTTAACAAATGTTTAGAGAAATTCACCAAAAAAAAAAAAAAAAAAATGCAACTATTTAAATAATTTGAATGACCTAAATATAATGACTTACTTCTTTTGAATGGCCTCTTGCCTGGATTTAAAAGATAAAGAAATATATCAGATTTCAGTTTTGTTTTATTTAGTCTAAACTATGAAATAACACAAATTAAAGTATGGGAATTATGTAGTGACCAAAAAAGGTTACAGTCAAGTCAAGTTTATTTATATAGCGCTTTATACAATACAAATTAAAAAAAGTTTCTTTGTAAAGGAACTCAAATAAAGGCACAATTTTTATTAATATACAAAATTAACTTACAAAAACAGAAAAACTTTAAGGTTACGAGGTATATGAGTGTTTCCTTTGACTAGTACTGTACAAGATGTTAATGTAGATAAATGCAGTATATATGTATACTTGTCTACTTACTGATACTGCAAGTGGGTTGTTATAATAGACATCTTCCGTAGACTCTGCAAGAATAAAGATACTTGGAGAAGTTACATCTGCTTTATTAAAGGTCCCATGACATGCTGCTTTTTGGATGCTTTTATATAGGCCTAAGTGGTCCCTAGTACTGTATCTGAAGTCTCTTTCCCGAAATTCAGCCTTGGTGCAGAATTTCAGCCACTACGAGCCAGTCCCACAATGAGCTTTCCTTAGGACGTGCCATTTCTGTGTCTGTAGCTTTAAATGCTAATGAGGAGGAGAGAGGCGGGACAACTGCCACGCTTCGCTCAAACCATGATGTCTCTCGAGGAAAAAAAAATATTGCGCTTGCCTTGCACGGTAGTAGCTCATTTTCTCATGGGCGGGCCAAATTCTCTGGGCGGGCAAAGCAGAGAAAGGGGAGGTAACCTTTCCCCGTATGACGACATAAAGGGAAGATTCCAGATTGGGCCATCTGAGCTTTCATTTTCTCAAAGGCAAAGCAGGATACCCAGGGCTCGGTTTACACCTATCGCCATTTCTAGCCACTGGGGGACCATAGGCAGGCTAGGGTAACTCATATTAATGTTAAAAAACCTCATAAAGTGAAATTTTCATGCCATGGGACCTTTAAACATTAAATAGCCAACTGTATCATATTCGATAAATGGAATTCTAAGGCCTCTAAATTATCAACATGATCAAAGCTACTGAAAAATCAGCTGTACACAATCTACTACATGCCTTCTGTCCTCTGACTGACAGTTCATGCTTTTTTAGCAAGTAAAATGCCTTTAAGTATAAGCAACTTAATCGGGTTACTTGATTATCAATACAATACACTATATTTAAAAATCATATTAAAATCTAAAAAGCATATCAATGCATTGCATTATTAGCACCCCACAGTAAAAACTAGAGCTTTGATCATAAAACTAAAGATTTGAATATCATCAAGAAATATTACTGGGAGATATAGTGACAACTATTATTTATATGCATTTGATGTAGTCTGTTATACTGTTATATCTTATAAATAAAGTGTTATAAAGAAAATAATTTTGCCTTTATATCACTTACATCTTCAGAATGCAGAATTGCATCTTCTTGAATTACCATATTTCTTGCTGCCTGACTGAGTAGCTGTAAAGTAGAAGAGACCACTGTTAATTTTATGAGATAACTGCATTCATCTTTATCTTAAAACCTAGTGAAACGCCTGTCTGTACACAGCATGTCTGGACAACATATGATGGCAAATATTTGGGCATATGAATCCCAGGATATACTAAGTTTTGAGGCTTGCATCCGGTGTGTATTACAATGCACAGCATAAATGAGTACGCCCCCTCTGATTAATTATTGTCACTTCTGCATGCTGCATCTTACTCTGTGAGATAAAGTGTCACTCTTTTCACAGCTTTTGCCGGCTCTGAGATACTTTCACAGTGTTTCTCCTGCTCTTTTTCTAGCAAAAACTCACTCATCACTAAATGAAATCTTAAAGTGAAGACCTGATTATTTCAGGGGCCTTTTCACAAGTCCATTGTTTTTTTTTAATCAATTTCCATCAATTTCTGTTTTACTTTGGCTATATTTTCACACTTAAAACAATAATTTGGTATTCCTCTTGTACCATTGTCCTCTTTTATGCTAAGAAATAAATCTCCTGACAGTTCTCTCTCTCAAGTGGTTTAATTGTTGGCAGCATTAAGTCTGAGTATGATTCAGTGGGCCATATAACACTTAATTATCAAGAAATTACTTACCTTTAACAGTTTTGGTTCAACATACTTACCTGTTGATCAATACTTTCCTTAACCTTACACCAGAATTATTATTTTTTTTTTAGTTTTATTTAGTAACTTTCAGGAGGGTGTACTCATTTTTGTAACACAACATCTGATCACTTTGATAAGAAAATTGTATTTTCTTGAATAATTGTAACATTCTTCTTTGGTAACTGATCAAGCAGACTTGCTGGAATATTATATCTCTACAAAACCATGACATGTCTTCTAAGCAAAGAGTAATTGCTGAAATTGTTAAGTTTCAGAGGGGGTGTAACGTTAGTCATTTATGCTGTGCACTGTACTATGAAGAGGAAACGTCTTATATATATATATATCAGTATAACGTTTCGTATATTTACTTCTTGGCTCCTGGATCCTTTCAACACTTGACGGGTTAGAGCGATCACATCTCCACTGCAAGAAGTGACTTTATCAGACAATAAACCTTTAACAGATTGACCGAAGCGAGGCTGCGTCTCGGAGGAAGCCATCACTGTTTACTACGGCACCAGGCGAGGGACAATTTCAAATATGAACGCGAATGACACAGACGAGAGGATGGGGAAGATGTTTAGTTAGGCTACTTAGATAACTTTATCTAATTTATCTTTATCTAACTTCATCTTTATCTTAGATAACTTATAACTTTAAGTAACTTAGTTACTTGGTAAAATACATTAACAAAGCACTTAAGTGAAGTCAAGTCATGTTAAGTCACAGTTTATTTTAGCACATTTCATATTCATTACATTTTTGTGTTATGTGCTTGCACAGTATCTTGTGTATCCTATTCTCAGTTTTATTCTTAACTGTTTTAATTCATTTTAAATATATATATATTTTTTACCTAATTTAAAATGTTTAATCTGCTTTTATTAATGTGATTATTTTTAATGATTATTGTATATGAAATGTACAATAAGCTTGCCTTGCCATATGAAATCTATTAAATATAAATAATTATTTAACATAAAAGCAATATATAGCATCAAAAGTAGCTTTTTTTGTACAATTATCCCATTTAAATCCTCTTATTGTAAGAAAAAAAAGATTATTTTTCTGTATGTTTAAAATACTATTAGTGACTACAAACCAACATTTGTTGTAGCCTACATTTTATTTTTTTATTTTATAGGCTACATTTTTTCTACGTTATAACAAACGTTATTATTTGATGTTTTATGCAATTATTTCTAGAAAAAACACAAAACAGGGGTTTAATGTGTGCAAAAAAAAATCCTATAGAAAATTGAACAGACTATGAACTTATTGTCTTAAAGACAATAAGGTTTAGTTCGACCTATTAATGATCATCATTTTCCAAAGGTTAAGCACCTCCTATATCTGATCATTTATCAAAAAAGGCTATTTTGTTTTTAAGACTTTCAAGCCTAATTTTGTATTCTATTTGTAGAAAGTGGCATTTTATCAATTGCACAGCATTACAGCATGCAGTTGTGATTGTTTCTGCAAGCACAAAAAGAAGTATAAATCTCAAAGTTAAGCTAAAAGTTGAAAAGAAATGGAAAATGTCCAAAAAAATAAAAGAAAAATGAAAAATAAGAAAGTAAAAAAATGGGCTGAGCTCAGACATGCACTTCCATGCATTTTTTGAATGTGGGGAACCAATCAACAGCCCCGATGACACTTAGATAGTTGAAGCTAAACTATTTCAGGGTCAAGGAGGTGGCATTGAAGAATTCACATAAAAATCTGCCGTCGCCTCGCCCATACAGGCAGTGCTGATTTGAAGAGCTGGTGACCACTTGGTTGAATGTAGTTGACCATGTCTGACCCACTCATCCTGCCATGGCTTCTCTGTTCATGCCTGTTCTCTGCAGTAACTCTAGCAGCGCTGTATCTCAAAAGGAAGATGAATGGATTTGTGCCAGGCGGCAGATCTCCTCCAAGCCTCCCATCACTCCCCATCATCGGGAGTCTCCTCAGCCTCGGAACTGACAGTCCTCCACACATCTTCTTTCAGCAGCTGCAGAAGAAATACGGAGATCTTTATTCCCTCATGATGGGCTCCCACAAAGTCCTGATTGTGAACAACCACCATCATGCAAAAGAGATCCTGATCAAAAAAGGAAAAATATTTGCAGGGAGGCCACGAACTGTAAGTAAACCGCATCACTTTCATCAGCAGCTGACTTTCACTCAAATATTTACTTTACTTTATATGTTTGTCTTTAAGGTTACAACAGACTTGTTAACTCGAGATGGGAAAGATATAGCATTTGCTGACTACAGTTCCACATGGAAGTTCCATCGGAAAATGGTGCATGGAGCTCTTTGCATGTTTGGTGAAGGTTCAGTTTCTATTGAGAAGATAAGTGAGTATCACTGCAGCCAACATGATATACAAATATATAAAGCAATGTAAATTATATAAAAAAAAATGCATAAAAAATGGAAAAATATACAAATCAGAGCCTGCTACCTAATTCTTACTTTCCACCTAAAGTCTGCAGGGAGGCCAGCTCTATGTGTGACATGTTGACTGAATCCCAGAACAGTGCTGTGGATCTGGCACCGGAGCTGACGCGTGCCGTCACAAACGTGGTGTGTGCCTTGTGTTTCAACTCCTCATACAAACGTGGAGATGCTGAGTTTGAGTCCATGCTCCAGTACAGTCAGGGAATCGTGGATACAGTCGCTAAGGACAGCTTGGTGGATATTTTCCCATGGCTGCAGGTAAGCTTCAGTGTGTGATAATGATGTGTCTTACACTGCAAGATTCTTAATTGTTTTGGAAAGAGGTCTCACCAGGGCTGTATTTAATTGATCAAAATGACAGTAAAAACAGTCAATTCAGAATTAAAAATAACTATCTTCTAAGTTCTGTTTTTAGAATGTAATTTATTTCTGTGATGCAAAGCTGAATTTTCAGCATAATTTTTTACTCCAGTCCAAAAATAATTTTAATATGCTGATGTGCTGCTCTAGAAACATTTCTTCTTATTATCAACGCTGAAAACAATACTATACTGCCTTATATTTTTGTGAAAACAGCGATAAATTTGTTAAGGATTCTTTGATGAGCAGAAAGTTCAAAAGAACCACATTGATTTGAAACAGAAATGTTTTATGACATTATAAATATCTTTACTGTCACTTTTGATCAATTGAATGCATCCTTGCTGCTGAATAAACGTATTGATTTCTTTCAAATTAATCTTACTTTTAAACGGTAATTCTTGGCTTTCCTAGCGGTTAGTTACCTAAGATAGCCTATAATAAAAATCATTTTTGTCTTATGCTTTGAATTCTAATAGCCTACATATGCATTTTTTCCTCCAAGATATTCCCAAACAAAGACCTCAAAATCCTAAAACAGTGTGTTTCAATCAGAGACAAACTGCTTCAAAAGAAATACGAGGAACACAAGGTAAACGTGCATCTTCACTATTACAAAAATACAAATGACAATTCTGAATATTCCCTGTTTGTAATCAACATGAGTTAATAAAAGCTGCGTGAACAATAAACAGTTTTAGATGGAGTGTAACATTTCAAACCAGAATATGTCAACATATGTATAAATTAGTGTAGACTAGACTCAACAAACAGCAGCTGTCGCCGCATATTCCAAAATGCACTCAAGTCGGTGCTTTATTATTTCTCCCTCAATAACCTGTGATTTGTCTCCCTCTACAGGTGGATTACAGCGATAACGTCCAGCGGGATCTATTGGATGCACTTCTGAGGGCCAAACGCAGCTCAGAGAATAACAACACCAGCACTCACGATGTTGGTTTAACTGAAGACCACGTGCTCATGACTGTGGGGGACATCTTCGGGGCAGGTGTGGAAACCACTACTACTGTACTCAAATGGTCAATAGCTTACCTTGTCCATAATCCACAGGTAAATAAACTGCTCACAACTGGCATTTCAGAATCAGTTCTTGCAACGAAACTTAGTAGATGTTCTTTACATTTGGCATTAGGTGCAGAGAAAGATTCAGGAGGAGCTGGACAATAAGACTGGAAAAGACAGACACCCTCAGCTCAGTGACAGAGGGAATTTGCCTCATCTTGAGGCCACTATAAGAGAAGTTCTGAGGATCCAACCTGTCTCCCCACTTCTCATCCCTCATGTGGCGCTCCAAGACTCCAGGTAAGGTTTAAAAAAAAAACAAAAAAAAAAACGAATATATTTTCCTTTATTTTGCAAGGATGCATTAAACTGTGAAATAAGACATTTGTTATACAAAACACTTCTGTTTCTACTTTTGACCAAATATTACTAAAAAAAAGGTATCACAGTTTCCACAAAAATATTAGGCAGCACAACTGTTTTCAACATTTATAAGAATAAATGTTTTTGAGCTGCAAATCACCATATTAGAATGATTTCTGAAAGATCATGTGATGCTGAAGACTTGAGTAATGGCTGCTGAAAATTCAGCTTTGCCATCATAGATATAAATTACATTTAAAGAAAATATTAAAACATAAAACTTATTTGAAATTGTAATGTTTTGCAATTTTATTTTTGCTGTATTTATCTTACTGACCTCAAACTGTTGAGTAGTAGCCTATACCATTACATTTGATTTATTATTTTAATTATTATTTGCTATTTGTTTTTGATGTCTAATGACCACTGTTTGAACATTTGAAAAATAAAAACTTTTAAACTTCCAAATTTTACTTTCAGGGTAGCAAAAATTTCACATTCATATAAAATACTGTCGTCGTGATGTCTTCTCTGCTCTCTTTGACAGTGTGGGAGAATACACTGTGCAGAAAGGAACCCGAGTCATTATTAACCTGTGGTCTTTACATCACGATGAGAAGGAATGGAAGAATCCTGAGCTGTTTGACCCAGGTGAGAATCTGCAGTGATATCAAACATTCATGTAATCTGTGAAGATTTCCAAATACAATGAATCCTTTAATCCGACAGGGCGATTTCTGAATGAGGAGGGTGATGGTTTGTGCTGCCCTTCGGCCAGCTATCTGCCCTTCGGCGCAGGGGTTCGAGTTTGTCTCGGCGAGGCCCTGGCAAAGATGGAACTCTTCCTCTTCCTGTCATGGATTTTGCAAAGGTTCACGCTAGAGATGCCCACTGGCCAGCCTCTGCCTGACCTCCAGGGCAAGTTTGGTGTGGTTCTTCAACCCAAGAAATTCAAAGTCATTGCTAAACTAAGAGCAGATTGGGAAAACTTCCCACTAATGCAGCACTGCTGAGTAAATGATGTGTCTTTTGTACTCTTGGGACATTTGTCATTTTTTATGAAGCCCGCTATCAAATATCACAAATCAGACATGAATATAATTCATATCTTGAGACAGTGTGACTCTATGATCAACAGTAATTGAGCAGAGTACAACAGTCAGGTTCTGGAGGTAAAAATCCCATTCATTTTCTCCATGGGGAATTGATTTTTAATTGAACTGTTAATCGATGGTATGTGCTTTTGTTGAAGTCATCAGTCCACATTATTTCAACTTATTTTTAATCATGGAATTCTTTATGACAAACTACATTACCCATAATTCTGCAAAGAAATGTCCACCAATCAGAAAATCAAAACAAGCAAAAAAGAACACTTTAGCACCTGCCCTCTCCTATGAAGCAGTGAATGATGTCAATCTCTCTGCATTCTCAAATACTTAAATTTGTAAATATACATGCATATTTTACAATAAATGTAAATATGTATTGCTTCTATATACGCATAATCATCTTTAAATCAAGTTATTTTCCCACCATTTTTTAGTAATGTCAATTTATTCTTTCCTTCAATAAAACTATTAAGTACAAAGTCTTGTACCTTTGTCTTTTTGTCCAATTTTAATTTCTTTTCTTTAGCAAAGACTTAAGAAATCCCTTTAGGAAAATTAATAAGAAAAAATACTTTGAGAACAAAGGTGGCTGAAAAAGGAAGACACTGCCATTTTGGATGCGTAACTGAACCACTCACAAAAATCCACTGGCTTTCAAAACATTCTTTGATACTCTTTCATTTGGTTGAGTCTTCTTATAAAATGCGGAAAATACAGTTTCATATATAAAAAGAAAGTGACTACGGATACAAAACTAAAACGTAGTACCAGGCTTGAATCAAAGCTTAAGAAAAAAAAGCAATTGGCTTGCAAAGCCTTCTTCACCTTCAAGCACGCACGCACGCACGCACGCACACACACACGCTGCTCAGTGTCAAAACAGTGCAATGACAAATTTTGAAGGGCAAAACAAATGAACATCTCATTCACAGTGAGCTACCCAACAGTGACTCAGATTTCCACTTTTAATCAATACCTTTGGTCTCAAACATCACAGGACGATAGAAAACAATGGAGACTAGAGCTACAGAAAGATCGTCATGAGCACCATTGCTGCGACAAGATGACTTGACTTCATAGCTTCAAGCTTCACTTAATCAGTCAAATAATTTTGATGCTATGATGCTATAACTGGTCCAAATCATTCAGAATGCTCAATATTAGGTTTAGCCAAACAATACTGCTACACAAATATTTCCGAAGGCACCGCGTCAATGTTGGAATCTACCTCCCAAACCGGTTTTTCCAGCTAACACACTGAACCTAATTTACCGGCCACATCACGTTTGAAAGAAAATTAGCCACCATTTACAAAGGAACACTCTGATCTGAAGATCAACAGGGCCGAAAAGCCATCTGTGCCCAAGCTAAGACTCCGTTATAGGATGCCTATAACTGCTAATCTAAACCAAAGGTCAAAGAAACACAGTGGCCTGAAGAACGGTCCACTTAAAGCATCCTACAATCACAACACACACACACACAGTGTAGGGAAGTGAAGTGTAGTGGAGCAGCTTTCAGTCTCACCGCCACAGAAAAACAAATCTCAATCTCATCATGAACCCGACTTAAGTGCTACACTAACATGACAGTAACCTTACCTGATCTGCTACAATAAAACGCACATTAAAAGCTTAATAAGGCCTGTACATAAGTTACTGTTAGTGGTGCAAGAGTTCCCTTAGTGTTAAGATACAAAAAAAAATTAAAAGCACTACGGGAGAATACAGAAATGAAATTAAGGCAAAAAACAAACATATTTCAATGATATGTTTCGATGGAAGGCTTATCAAGTGATCCTTTCAAACAAGACGTTGCCACTCAGCAAAATCTTCACTCATACTGGCCCTTATTTTATGCAGAAATTCTACGACAACACTCTTCTCTTTAAGGCATATGAAAACTACTTAAATCAACAAAGGCACCTAGTGTAAATGTACAAGCTGGGTTCAATCTTTATACAAAGGTATTTTCAGCCTTCATTTGAAGAGTCTTTGCATAATGAACTTCAAAATGTACTACTATATAGCATGTGAATATATTCAGTTTCTGCTTGTGGATCTATTCGGTTTATGCGAATAATCATGCAAAATATTGGATAAAGTCCGAGACCATGTTATACAATGATGAGACAAAATAAACAAAATGGCAACCATACCCTGCTGGGTAGGGAGCACATTCACTTATTGATACAAAAAAATATATATTTGAGATAATTACTTTCCTTCATTTTTCTGAATAGCATCATGCAGATACTCCAGATCAAACATTTTCAGAAAAAAAAGACAAGAAATAAAAACAAGAAACAACAACTGAACATTAAAGCTCTGAAGTATTAACAGACTGCTCTGTGGCCGTCTTTTCCATTTTTTTCGTGCACAATATAATCTTAAATTGATAATTCACCAAAAAATGAAAATTGTTATCAGTTACTCACCTTCATATCATTCCAAACGGACAAGACTTTTGATTTTCTTTGAAACAAAAATTAAGATGCTTTTAATCAAACCTGCAAAATTTCTGTACCTCCTTTGAAATTCCACCTAAATACTGATGCTTCAAAAAGTTAATAAAAAGATCATAAATGTAATGATGCGTAACAAGAAACGTCATTGGTTCTCGTGCATCATGTATGTCTCATCTTTTATTTACCATATTTGATGTGCTCTATGTATGTGCATATGGATTTATTTTACAATCTTGAACTTTTTAAAGCGTCCACTTTTAGTGGAATAGACCTTTTTTAAAATGGATCTTTCTTAAATTTTTTATTAAAAATATCCTTATTTGTGTTTTAAAGATGAACAAAAGTCTTGTGTATTTGGAATGCCATGAGAGTGACTACATAAAGACAGATCTTTCATTTTTGGGTGAACTGTCCCTTTAAGTATTTTAAAATGACATCAAAGATAAGAATTCAAGAGCAAAAGCCAGCACAAATCAATATCCCCTGACCTTGTGTGCCATCTTCATCTCAGTAGGAGGCAATAGCCCCCAAAAACCAACAAAAAGCCTCCAAATCTATAGGCATGTCACCCAGAGCTCGATAAGGCTATAAACTGAGGAGAATTTCCCCTGTGGCTTTGATCGTGACCTCTCTGTGAGGCAACAGACCTATTAACGTCTTTACTAGATTACCCTATTAATCCATAAAACCGTGAGGAGTCACACATTAACGCCCTTTTAAAACTCCCACACACACACACACACACACACACACACACTACACTCAAAGTGACATTGCTGACAGTACAAACTGATGTATCTCAAGAAAGTAAAGGGAGACAGCAGTCTAAAGTAAGTCTCTGCTGGAACCGGTTGTGCTCAACTCTGGGGGTCCGTGTTGTTGGCGTGATGCGGACCGTCCTGTTCGTTGATGGTGTGCAGATGGAGGCAGACTGGAGGTTGCTGATGCTCTCTTTGCTCTAGAGGCACATCTGAGGCAGCCAGGCCCTGTTCCTCATCCCCCGAACCACAAGGAGGGCTGCCGCCGCGGAGGTTGCAGCTATCACAGAAGTCCTGCTCCTCGAGCACCCCTCCATCCATGTGCCCTACAAGCTCTTTCATCTCCTCCTCTTCCTCTCCATCCCCGGGCCCCTGGTTGCAAACGCATACCTCAATCCCAGAATCGCCTGTGAAGCGCCGGTGGCGTCCTGGAGTCTTGTCTTTGTTGTCGGGAGAACAGTCTTCTACGGGTTCAGTCAGATCCTCGCCCGAGCTGCCCTGTTTGACGGGGCTGTGTGAGGTAGCGCACGCCACCTGCTGGGGCTGCCCGTCCTCTCCTCGGCTGAGGTACTGTGGTTTGTGGGTGTCTCTGACAGGGCGATGTGCAGTGGGAGTATGTGGCTGCTCTACACAGGGTCCCAGAGAACAGTTCTCAGATGCAGACGGGACGACGGGGCTGGACTGCAGTGGAGGGCAGAGCTCATCTGGTTGTTCAGAGCATAGGGGGTCAATGCTGGTGGACTGGCCTGGCTGAGAGGCACTGTATGGAGGCGGGGGCGTCGGAGGTCTGTTCTCAACTTCCTCGTATGCCGGTAAGAGGTAGCCAGACAGAAACCCTGGAGAAGAGGACGAAGAAATGCATTTATTGACCGACCGTGACTAAAGCATGCATTTCTTCTAAGGGGCAATGAACAGATCCAAGTAGTAGCTCTTCCAAGCTGTTAATAACTTGATTAAGATATTATTGTTAGCTATTTACAGACAGTTATCACTGATCTGCATACTTACATTTTATCCAACTTGTACTGCTTTGTTGGGCATTCTATAATAACTCATAAATGTACCCAATCTATCTCTGTTTACTATTCCACTTACACTATTGTACATTTTAAAATATATTTCATTGTACACTCTTAGAAAACGGTTATAGAACCTTTTTTATAAGAGTATACATTGCACATAACTATAACCAGAGATGCAAACAGGTAAGGGGGAAAAAGGTGAGAACATTGCGCGGATTGGGGGCATGCTCCACATGGAATTTCTTTTAAAGATATTTGCTTTACATGCTCATTTGTAGTAACTTTAAGGTATTTAAAAAAATATTTTTATTACCTTATATGTCCAAAACTGTAATTTTTCACAAAATTAAAATTAACATCTTGTTGCAACATTATACAAAAATCAAGATTTAATATATTTGGTCAAAATCCTATGTTATAAAAGATGAAGTGCTATGCAGGCTATTTAAGACAATATTGGCTGATTAGACGGCAATGCAGACCAAAAATGCAAAATGCTTGCCCTCTCTCTCTTCAACGTTCCCACATCTCAGACCTAAAATATATAACATATTACCCTTTTTAGACACAGTTTCTGAAGTAAAGAGTAAAGTAAATACTATACAACCAGGGGCCAGTTGCATAAACTTAGCCACCATATTACTAGTTTGACAAACTAGCAGTTGCCAAGGGGTAATCAGTCTTACTTTTCCAATACAAATAAGACCAATCTACCTTTTCATAACTGAATTAAAAAGTTATGACCAGTCTTGAAGAAAAAAAAAATAGATGGCTAACTTTTTAAGACTAGTCTAAACAAGTTTATGCAACCAGCCCCAGTTCTTTATTTACCCCTGTAAGATCACAAGTACTCTTGTAAGACCCCTCCCCCCTCATAAAAACACTTTCTCATTGGATCTAAGCAAATCTCATAGGTGACCTATTTTGATCTCTAAAAAGTGAGAAAGGTGAGGAGTTTGCATCTATGTATAACCCCAATCATCCTATTTCTTCACCTGTACATTAGCGTCTGATCCAATCTCTGTGGCCAAAACTAAATTGCACCTTGGGAGATAAATTCATATTGTATTGTATTGATTAGAGGTAGAATGACAGGGGAATGAATCGGGTACTGACTGAAATAGAAGGGTAGAGAGGTGTAATTATGGGCTTCTCTATAAGCGATGAGGTTGATCTCATGCTGCCGCTGCTGTTGTTGCAGTCTGTGTTTGGCTCGACGGTGGTGGCACAAACAGCAGCAGCCCAGAATGATGATGAGAGTCAGGACCAACCAAAACCCTGATGAAAGAGCACACACATAACACAGTACTGTTAATGAGTGAAGAGAACATCATGTCCGAACCAGGCACAACACACCATAAATCACAACTCTTCCATGTTAATCTGAGTCGTTGTCACCAGTGTTGTCTGACAAGAAGACGTTTTGTTAGTTGCTTGGTTTCTATTTTCATTGCATCACACATTACACCAAATACACAAAATAATGTTCTTTTTAGCAGCATCATATGACCCCTTTAAAGCTCTACCCACAGTCAAATTTCATTAGTCTAACATTTTGATTGGATGCACACTGTGTACACGCTATTATTTAAAAGTTTGCAGTTGGTATGATTTTTAAAATGTTTTTGAAAAAAGTCTCTTATGCTCATGATGACTGCATTTATTTGATAAAAAATACAGTAAAAAGAGCAATATAGTGAAACAGTATTACAATTTACAATAACTTTCATATTTTAATATTTTAAAGTGCAATATATTCCTGTGGTGGCAAAGCTGAATTTTCATCATCCCTTACTCCAGTCTTCACTGTCACATGATCCTTCAGAAATCATTCTCATATGCTGATTTGGTGTTCAAGAAACAAATTTTTTTATACATTGATGCATTTTTTTATACAGTGATACTTTTTTTCAGGATTCTCTGAAGGATAGAAAGTAAAAACAAAAAAGGGTTTATTTGAAATAGAAATCTTTTGTAGCATTTTAAATTGTCACTTTTGATCAATTTTAAGCATCTGTGCTTAAAGTATTAATTTCTTCACAAAAACAAAAAAATCTATAAAATATTTTCATATTGGTACAGAAATGTCTTCTCCCAAAACAACCTAACAATCTGGCACCAGATCACAAGAGAAGAATGTGCTGGACATTAGGGTGTGACGCTCATCAGCTAACGGTAAGAGTCGTGTGGGTCAATGTCATGTATGTGAAACTTAGCTCCAAATAAAGCAGAGACCTTTCCTGGCAGACAGGGGGTCCACTTTTCCTAATAGAGAAATTTAAGGCAGCTGTTTACAGGGGCTGGTCTGATCCGGTTACACTGGATTTGTGTCTGTCCGGGTCGCATGTATTTGGCACGTTGTACAAAACCCAAAGTGCAGCTCCTTGACTCAGCAGACGATGTGCTGTAATTACCGTGGAGATGAGGTTAGTCCTCAGTTATTAAAATAGATGGTACACCAGAGGGAGAGGGATAATTTGATAACACAGAAAAGGAACACTGCCAACGGGCGTGAACAGGGCAGAACAACAACTAGATCAGGGCCAGCCAATGACATAAAAGTTAGAAGCAACACACACATATCATACCCATAATTAAAACCTATGAAAGATGTTTAAAAAAAGGACAAAAAAACATAATATCCGTTTGTACTGTGAGGTCACTTACATTTGTGCTTGAAATTATAGCAGATCTAGTTCCAGTAAGCTGTGTGATTGAACACCTAAATCCCATTACTATTTACGGAAACAAATCAATTACAGTGTCAAACATGAGCCATGACTTGGGATGTCTTTTCCCAAGGCATGCCGCCTCCTGTCCAACCCATAGCTGGCATCAGAAGCTTGGGCTGCTTACTGCAAACAACTTGAAAACAAAAGCAAGTGGCACGTTACACCCCTAAATGCTATTACAACTGTATTTAAATGCTGAATCATTTCAAAGTTGAATGTAATCTAATTTTTATAAAATCTAGACAGGCTGCCTTTTCTATCAGAGTTTACAGTGTCCTGGAATTGGGACGACTGTAATTTACACAACCAATATGCACTTGAAGGGACTACACACATATCCAAAGCAACTGGAGGATGTTTCAGACACTATAGAGAACATATACACCATGGACTGACCTCATCTTACAGCATGTGTAGGCAGGAAGGACTTAGATACTTACACCACACCTCGTAGTAATAGCTGCAACACTGAGATTCCCCACAGCAGTGGCCCGAATCACAGAAGTAGCTCTGGTTGTTCACTCCTACACAAAGCAGCCGGGTCTGCAAAACCAAACAGAAAATATAAGCATATTATCAGCACAGATCCCAGAACAGCTCTGTGCACCAAAGGCTTTTTTATGGTGATAAACTAAAATGAAATTACATTTCAGTGCAATATATAGCCAAACGAACAAGTACAGTAATATATAAAGTAAATAAATCACTACAAACACAGTGATACTGTGATACATACAGGTGATAATAAACAGCACATTAATACAGTTGACAGGCAGATCGCTATGCAAATCTTTGAGTGAGCAGACTGTATTATACTTGCATATAGTTACATTTGCTAATTAAATTAATATATAATAATGCTGATTCCTCTGCTCTCGTTTTACCTGTCTAAACCCCAGGAGAAAAGGCATGATAGGCGTCTGATAGGAAAATCAACACAGCAGAGACACAGAGTTTTGTTACACAGGGCTGCAAAGACCAAGGGAGAGACAGAAGAGGAAGGTCGGGCTCGGGCCACCCACCGCCCACACATGGTACAGTGCGACATGAACTGCCCTCTTTATTAGCCGGAGGGGCTTGATTTAAACGCACACATACACAGCCTCCCTCATGGCATTTCAGACTCAGCGAGGGCTGCCAGGGAATGCAAGTAAACAGGATGAACAGACAAGCGGTCTGTGCTTCTCTCACATACACGCAGACATCGATGACAACTGCTGGCCTGACAGTTGTCTCGAGTGGTGTGCTAGATACAAAGGATAGCCAAACTGAAATCTTGCCTGTTGAACAATAGTCTTAAATTGACAGTAAAATGCACTCACTTTTGACCAATTTGAGATGATGATCAGTGATAACAAGCAGTGGAAAGCAAGTTTGAGTGTTCAGTGCTGCAAACCTGTGCAGGGTTGGACGTAGTGCAAAAAAATTTTAGACAGAATGGCAACTGGCAGCAAACAGCTGAGTTAAAGGTTAATTAGTTAATTATTACACATTCCTGGTCTTATAAATTGGAACATCCAGAAGACAAAAATACCATTCAAATACATTTTTAGTGATAATTTATGAAGCATTCAAGACGAACCAACCAGGAGCTCCAATGTTGTTAAGTGATGTTATATTAGACACTGTTATCCAATTTACGTCTACTAAAGATATACATTATCAGTTAATGCATTTCCTGTGAATTGAATCCGTAACCACATCTGCTGTTTATAGAAAAGCATAATTCACCCCAAAATGAAATTTCTATTATCATTTATTCCCCCTCATGTCGTTACAAAGCTCTATGACTTTTTATTCCTCTGCTGAACATAGAACATTTTTTGCAAAATTTTGGCAACAAAACAGTTTTGGTGACAACTGACTTCAATTGTGTGGATAAAAAACACTGAGAAATTTCTCAAGAGATCTTCTGTTAAATTTTACAGAAGAAAGAATGACATTTTCATTTTTTGGTGAACTATCCCGTTAAGTACACAATGTTTTGCCTTTGTCTGTTATCTCCTAATTAATAGTTCAATACCTTTTTTTAAAATGGAAAAGGATGATTGTTGTGCTCAAAGAAAAACAAAAAGGTTATATAATCTTTAAATAAAAAATAAAATGTGCAAAATGCCTGAGTAAATTTATTTAGTTGAATTTACATTGGAAGTTGATATGTACACTACTGTTCAAAAGTTTGGGCCCAGTGAGTTTTTTTTTTTCTTTTTGAAAATAATATTCAGCATGGACACATTAAATTGATCAAATGTGACAGGAAAAACATTCAGAAAATGACAAAAGATTTCTATTTCAAATAAATGCAGTTCCTTTGAACTTTCCATTCATCCTGAAAAAAACAACAACAACATAAAAATCATACAGACTTCTCAACTTTTGAACAGAAGTGTGTCATTTAAAAAGGTTGTGATATAGAGCTTCTCATTATCCGGTCCTAATTCTTCTCTCATCAAAAGTCCTGTTTGACTTCAGAAATGTGACTATTGAAGTAAAAGCTGTGAACGCCATTTCATAGGCACAAAGCATGTGGTTTTTGTAATGTTAGCAGATCGAAGATCAGCTTATCTTTTAGGCACCTACATTCCCTCAGAGATAACACCTGTGGAGAGCAAACAGCTCACTCCCTGCTTTTTTCATTCCCTGACCTTGATCTACCACCTGTCACAACAGAGAGAAGAGCATCTTCTTCATACACGCCTATCACAGTCAAGGCCAGAATAAAAGCACAGTCAAAACAGCCTTAGCCCGTCATCATTGAAATCTTTTAAATATGTGCTTTTTCTAGACAGCCAACATTAAAGTGTCAATCACAGTCAACTGTACAATTCAAACTGTCATTAAACAATTAGATTGCAGAATGATCACAACCTTAATACCAATAAAACCTTGCGCTGGTTGAAATATCCTATTGTACATCCTTACTTCAGTGGCAGCAGTAATAATAGATGCTTTTTTAATTATTTATTTACCCATCAGAAAGGATAACATTAGGGCCGAGACAAAGCTTTATGAATCACTCATTTGGCTGTGTATTTACATGGAATCTCAGCAAGACTGAAATGGAACAGACTTTCCTAGAATTGTATTCTGTTTACAGATTAACATTGCTGAACGTTTTTGAATTAGTCTAAATAGGAACCTAAATGTAGGGAATCAGGGTGTGAATTGCTGACTTTAACAAAGACTTAAAAATTCATACAAGGATATTGAATCACTTACTCAAAAGCAGCCAAAGTCACCACCGACCGACTACTGAAATACCTTTCTTTCAGTCCTTTCTTTGGCAACCAGCAGTTTAATGTTAGGCAAATCAAATATTGCAGTCAACATATCAGGTCCCACATTATTATTATTATTATTATTATTATTATTAGGTGTCTTTAACTACTTGGCTAAAAAAAAAAAGGTTAAATATATCTTATTGTGTTTTCAGAACTTACTGTGTTCTTGCTGCAAAACACTTTGTGGCTATTGAGGTGGGATACAGGTAAGGTTAGGGAAAGGTTTCATGTAAGTAAAATGTACGTTTCATATAAGTATAGTGTAAAAACACGTATGAAATGATTAATTTAAATGCTGGTCTATTGTAGGTAAAGTGGGTCGACTTTATACATATATCTAGATTTAATTGATTTACAATTAAAAGTAATGATGCCTAATGACGTGACACTGTTATAGTCCATATATCATAGATCAGTGAATGTATATTCCTGTACATTTATTTACTTTAAAAGCCATATAATGAACATAGCTAAAACTGTTCAGATCAGCCCTCTAGGTTGTTGTCATCCGAGTTTACTAAAACGGATTATTTATTTTTTTTTAAAGCGGACGAATTAGTTCACTTACGAACTTTGTAAAATATGTTTGTGGCATGTCAGACTTAAAAATCTAAGTAAGCTTTGTTGTCAGTGCTGTGAACACAAACATACAGTCTGTGCTTCAAAACCTAACGAACTGACTACGTAGACAACATTTTGAGTACTATGAGCACAACATTTAAATGCACCTAAGGTGCCTCAAAATGCTGTCTAAGTAGGCAACTCACTAGGTTTTGAGACGAAGCCACAATCTACCGGCTAGGCTAATGATGCTAACAGGGTTTTACCTCGGTCAGCGCTGCCTCCACTGTCACCGAACCGATCGGTCCAATAACCGCGTTACTTACAAACAACCCCATTCCCTGTTTTATATATCCAACCCCCCACATTCCGTCCTTTCCCGTGGCTTTCGACACATCTGCGACACGGTAGGACATTCAGCTAGCCTGCGAGCTAGCTTCAGTTACGTCTCTTTCTTCTTTCTTTCAACTCTCTCACAAACTCCGAAAGTCTCCACAAGCCCAGCCCAGCCCAGCCACCTGCTGCTATTGGTCCGTTCAAGCGAACACTTCCTGGTTTGACAACTAAACGGAGCGACGATTGGATGATTTATCTGTCGTTTAAACACAACTAAAGCGACGGCAGGGCGTGACTTTGTTGTCTTTACCAGCTGAGACCAAGAAATCAGCTGACATTGAATTTAAAGGGGCAGGAAATGACATATTTCCCATATGCAAAAAAGAAAGCGAGCAAAAGCAAGAAAGAAAGCGATAGATAGGCTAGATATAATCGCACGGGCGGACAGTGAGTGAGGGAGTATTACTATTATTAATTATACAAGTATATGATAAGTACACTGACTGAAAATCTTTTCCTGCATGATACAATACAGTAATGCAAGTAGATAATATAAGTAGTTATATAAGTAAATATAACTAACGTAATTTGCCATGATGAGAAATATTGCAAGTATCTGCCAAATACTGTACTTTTACAGCATTTAATGACATTCCTTATGTCACAAATCATATTTCCCATGTCTGTGTTTTAAAGTATTTAAATAAATAAATATTTTAGAGTATTTAAACTGTGATATGATGGTGGCTTTAAATACTCAGTAATAACATAACCTAAGAAATACGGTGGATTGCGAAATTTTCTAATGTTTGGAATACATAAATATAGAATATTAAGAATACCAGACAAGATATAGGCTTAATTGGACAATTTATCAATTAACTATTATTTGCTGGATTCAGTTACCAAGGTTCTTAGGTATCTCAAGGATCTAATGTATAAAGTCAACTGCTAAATAACTACTGCGATTATTTTTTGTTAAAAATAGTTAAAAATGGAACATTTATGAATGAACCTTTTTCACTATCGCACCAACAGATGCCAGTCCACACACACAGGGGATCCATTTATAGTGCCTTTCAAAAAAAAAAACGCCCAGATGGAAGTATTTTATTAGACAGGCTGTAGTGAAAACATTGGATTCGGACAGGCCTTGATGGCTTTCTAACCGTGAAGGCAGCATAGCTCAGGATTCAGACACAGCCTGGGTGTACGCTGTCATCGAGAAAGTGACAACCACTGATCCCTAGATAATCAGTGTAATCTCTCAAGTAAACTTGTTTGTTTTGTGGTAAATGTTATTTTGACAGCCATAGCTAAGGGCTCTTACTCGCTTTATTCTTGAGACATATCTTTCCGACTTGGGACCGCGGCTTCTTAGGTGAGACCCTTTGAACCAAGCCAAGTTAAAAGGAACAAAAGCAAACAAATCACATTGTTCTTTCAGGAATTTTTCTTGTTCACTGCCTTTAATTTCTCTCTTTTTTAGGCACTTCTCTCATTCAGAACAGTGAAGTCAATGGATCCTTACATCCCAGCTTGACAAGTTAGGAGGATACAAGCTAATCCCCTTAATCTGTCTATTCTCCCGTGCAGTGCCAAAGGAGGAGAGGTACCCAGCACAAGTAATCCTGTAGAAAAAACAATAGGATTAGACCCCAGCTCTTGGAGTGACAATCAGATATCTACTGACTGATTTGCAAAATAGGGTCGAGTTTCTTCAAATGAGCTTTTTTTCCCTCCTCTAGGGAAAAGGTGCCTTTCATTAACTGCTGGTGGGATTCCTTTAGGACAGATGCTGGAGGTCCGCATGAAAGGCATGTATTCTTCGCTTCCAGCACACAGGTCCTGGGCTTCTCCCACAGCAGAGGCTGAGAGGTGGGGACGCACCATTGGCCTGGGCGACCGCTCCACCCCTTTACCCTCTGTCAACCCTTTTATAATTCAAACTCTAATGCTTTTAAAAAGTGTTTGACAGATCAGACGGATCAGATTCCTCTGCTTACTGAGTATACATGTAGCAGATCAACAAGGCTAAATGACGGGGATAGTGTGAGATATGATGCCTGTTCTTTTCATTTGTATGCAGCCATGCAACGTGTTTTTTTTTTCTGTAACATTTAATGAGATGAATGTCTTTTGGACAGTTGCTACTCTTTGATACACTTTTACAGTGGATACATATAAACCTATAGAAAATCAATGTTTTACAGACAGATATATACTACCATCTCCGCAGAAAAATGTATCTACATATATAATTTAATTAAAAATAAATGAAATAATAATAACATATAACAATTTATAATATAAAAGGTGTGTGTGTGTGTATGTATATATATATGTATATATTATATATAATTAAGAATAATTCTAGTATTTGATGTTTAATTTCTATATATTTATATATTACATTTACATTTAGCAGACACTTTTATCCAAAGCGACTTACAAATGAGGACAATAGAAGCAATCAAAATCAACAAAAGAGCACTGATATGCAACTTTTTAATATATTAATTATATTATATTAATATATTATTATATTATAAAAATATATTAATATTATATTATAATTTTATATATTAAAAATACACATTTGATTAAATGTTTATTATTCAAATATTATGTCATTATTTAATAGTTCAGATGTCCATCCTTTCAAATACAAAATATATGTATCAGAGTTGTTATAAAATACAATTAGCAAGGCAATATATACATTTTTGATCATTTTATTTTTTTGTTTATTTTCAAGACATACATTATACATATTTATGAGTGTGTGTGTGTGCATGCTTTTTTTTGCTAATACCATTTATACATTTGCTATTTATACTTTTCTGTAATGTTTTTATTATTTTATATATATTTACTTTCTATATATTTAATGTATTTTCTTAATTTATTATTCAGATAATATTTGAATTGTTCAGATGCACATTCTTTTCAGCAGTGAAAAATATTGCCTGTGCCTTAAGTGTGTCAGAATAAAATGCAATAGTTGTGTCTTCCTTGTGACCTTTAGATGGCACTATTGGTATAAAATTACCCCAGAATCCTCTGTGACGTGTATGTAGGTTGAAGCCTATTCCTGGGTGTGTGATTAGCCACTGTGACACTTGATACTTAACCACAAGCTAATGCAGTTTAGGAAAGGCATTGTCCTGTAGGAAACAAGGGTCACCTGCACTGAAGGAAGTCCTTGATTCCATTTAAGTCCAGTGAACTTGGCCAAGCAAAACACAGTGTGACTCTTAAAATCTCACATTACTTTTCCAGTCCAGTCCGTACATAATGAGAACAGTTGTGGATTATTGGGCAAGTGAAAAATGTGTGAAATTCACCTGAACCTACTACGTGGTTTTGAGGTGAAATAGTCATTCTCATATTAATAAAAGTCAAGACCATCCTGCGAAATGTGAACAGATAGTGTGAAGATATGAAGTCCTTGATCATGTAGCTCCAAAATATAAAACATGTTCAGAGTTGAATGACTAAAGACATGCTTTCACCCTCCTTCAAGTCTAAGGTAACATGACAGATACTGTTTCACCTGCTAAACACTTTGCTCTCACAGCCAAATAGCTTGGCTTCCAGCTATTCTTCCAACATCTGCCGGGAGAACCACGGTGTAATTGAGGCTTTAAAAAGGTATGCCAGAAAGCTCAGCAGATGCATCATTACAGTCTTCGGCCTGTCTTTTGAAAGCTAAATTTATGAAGCGGTCTTTGCTCAGGTCTCTATCAGTGGTTTGCACTCTTCACTCTGAACGCTGTTGAGATGCTAGAGCATGTGTCCAGCATGGGAATAGATGCTGTACAGACAAACAAAACAACCGGAGCTAGGAATTAAAACAAATTAGATCACAATGCTTTCAAAAATGTCATCAGCGGTTTCTCGTGAGTGCTACTTGCCATCCAGATGTTTCTTCCGAGATCAAAGCAGGAATGTGCTCTGATGGTGTAAATGTATTTGTTGTGTAATACTGGTAGATAATGTAAACCCTTGTGCAGGAAAGTAGACCTTTTGTCCTTAAATTGCCAGTATGATTTTAGTGATTTGTGCAGGTGCAAAGCGTGTAAAGTGGGTTTAATCGCACGTCTTTGTAATCATTGCCTTTTTATATACCAGCATTTCCAAATCTGTGCTGCGTGCACAGGCAAGTGTAAAGATAGTGTAAATAATCATGTTACGCCAGACGTGACATTGGTTGCTCTGTGGACAATGTTTGTGTGTGTGTTCCTTTGTGTGCTGTAGGTTCCGAAAATTTAATCCTCAAATCCCCTTCCCATAAGGCGCCTCCAACCCCTCCTCACGTCCTCTGAAGGTCTTCATTACCTTTGTCAGAAACTCTGAGCTTGTGGCTCACCCACAGTTCCCCAAGGGCCTTTTGGTAATGACCTTGTGCTAGATATAAAGGGAAGAAGAAGGGTGCAAGAAATAAAACTAGAATCACAGTAAATATTGTATTATGGCAATTATGCTTTTACTGAAGCCACACTGTGTAAAATTCACTGCCTTCATTTTAGGAATATCCACAATGTCATCCTCAATATGAGTGAGTGCCCATTTCCTGCTGAGCTCCAAACCTATGGATTATTATTTATTAAACCGACCAAGTCTTTGCGTCCCGGGAGGCCATATTTCCTGCATGATTGTACAATATCTGCACGGAAGTGTAGGCATTCCTTTTATCCTCAGTGACAAAATCAGCTAATGGATTGTCCCACATTGCATATGATCTAATTTATTCCGTGATTGACCATAAATCACATCAAGCCCAATATGAGCCATGGCTTTTACGAATTACACAGAGGAGCAACTGTGCTGTGCATTCTCTGGGCTGTTCAACGTTTCTTCTCAGTAGTTTCTAAACAAAGTATGGTTAGCATATGTTAGATTAAATATTCCTATGATGATGTTAGATGTTAGTGTTCCTTTAAAAGGATAGTTTGCCCAGAATTTAAAATTGTCATAATTTATTCATGTTCTTCATACAAGCTATGGCTTTAGAAGATTTGGAATATAGCACATGACTGCATGAGTCACATGGACCACTTTTATGATTCTCTTATGGTGCTTTTTATATTTTTATATATTTTTATTTTATTTATATTTATATTTTTGAAGCTCGACAGCCCCAGTCCTCATTCATTACAATGAAAAAGTAGCCAGAATATTCTTAAATAACATAAGGGTGAATAAATTATGGCAAAAATCTTCATTATTGGGTGAATTATTCCACTAACTCCTGTAATACAGATTTGTTTTCTGCCAAAAATATTTTAAATAAATGCTACATATACTGTGTTATAAACAGCCTATAAACGGCCTAAGGAAATATATTTTTTATACTGAAATTTTTTTTTTTAAATGCCAAAAGATATTATAAAATGTAATTCAATGAGCAAGAAAATATATTTGCAATCTTAAAATATTCTATAAAATATAATCTAAATATATTTGGGTTAAATGCAAAATGTATTTTCCTAAATATATTGTGGAAAATAAAAATATATTTAGTGAATAAAACTTACAGAACATTTATGTAAATATATTGTAAAATATATTTCAGCAATATTTTTAAAAATATTTTAATTATATTTTAAATATACCTACAAAAATACTTTTTTTTGCCATTTGGACTCATAAAAAGTATGTGTATGACACATTTTATTTGTTTTTCTTTGACATCCCCGAGATGTTTTTAGGATAACATGGCTATATTCCTATGAGTTATCACAGAGGAATCCCAAAGTAAATGAGACCTGCCTGGAGTGTAATGGGACAATACCTTTGCATTGTCATCCAGTGACTGCACCAAATCCAAGTGAGCTTTAACATCAGAAGCATGAGGTATTTGTTTTGGGATGGCATGGATTAACCGTGTCAGTGCAGGCCTCCGCTAGCTCTGGATGCTAATGCGCTCAGCTACTTCTATGCTGTGAGTCATTGCTTTGAGGACTAGTGAAAGAAGAGGTGTGTGACTGTCTTCTTTAGTTGTTCCGTTTCCCTCTTTGCAGATGTCCGGCTCCTGCACAGACCCAGCAGCCACCCATAGCTTTTAAAGCCTAACCTTTGACCTCAAATTTCTCACTTTACGGTGTATAACACTGGTCGAAAACACTTACAGGGTCACCAAATGTCTTCCTTGCCTCTTTAGGAACACCAGAGAAATTATTAAAACACATGTAACAGAAACAGTCGTGATTTTTCAGTCTTAAAGGAATAGTTCACACAAAAGTGAAAATTTACTGTAAATGTACTCACCCTCAGGCCATCCAAGATGTAGATGAGTTTGTTTCTTCACTGGAATAGATTTGCATTGCATCACTTGCTCACAAGTGGATCCTCTGGAGTGAATGGGTGCCGTCAGAATGAGAGTTCAACAACTGACAAAAACATAACATGACTCAAGTTCATCAATTAAAGTCTTGTGAAGTAAAAAGCTTCATGTTTGTAACAAACAAATCCATCATTTGTAACTTCAAACCATTGCTTCTGGCTAAAATATGAATCCTCCATCCATAATATTCACACAGACAGAGATTTACAAAACAACTAGAAGTCACTTAGGGGCCGTTTACACGACAACATTTTCAGCCAAAAACGGGAAACTTTTTATGCGTTTTGCCTGTTCGTTTACACGACAACGGCGTTTTGGGGACTGAAAACGCATATTTTTGAAAACGGGTTTCAAAGTGCAAGTTTTTGAAAATGCCACCGTTATCGTTTCCATGTAAACAACCAAAACGGGAATCTTTGAAAACGGTGGCGTCATGCACGTGCGCAGTACGTGTTAGGTATGTAGACATGTGCAGTATGTGTCGATTTTAAAGGCAAGCGCGAACAAACATACACAACAATGGCGGAGTACATGGTAACATTACTGTTGTTGCTGCTCAAGAGTTTGCTAACGCTTCTTTAGCAAAGTGTGTATTTACTTCACCAATATTACAACCAACAGTGGAGACGCATCATATAAAACATATAATCGTCACTTCCCTACAGGTACTGTTTACTAACAAGGTGACAGCGCCAACTACTGGCCTGGCATACGTAAAACAGCATTTTTGGCTGTTTTCGCGGATATGTGTAAATGCAAATTGTTTTAAAAACGTTGTTGTGTATATGTGAAACTTTTTAAAAACGCAAGGGAAAAACTTTTCCGTTTTTGACTACATCGTTGTCGTGTAAACGTAGCCTTATTTTCAAAGACAGTTCAACAACAATGACCACTGCCAATGGTATGTGGTTGAGACCAGTGATTCGACAAGATTATGTAAATGAGCAATGCAATGACTACCAATAGGAGTAAAGACACTGGCGCACACGTGTCTCTTGTGGGATACTGTAGTGAAGTGTCAGAAAGATGAAGTGCTACGGTAAGCATTTAATCATGGTAAAAAATGATGCATGAAAAACTGTCAAAAATTGTCAAGAGTTTGATTCATGCATTGATAATGATGATGCATTATACACGAATGCAATTTATATACAAACACTTTCCCCTCCAGGATGTTGATTTTTAGCAGTAAGAAAACTGATTTCTTGTCAACATAGAAAGACATTCCATTTATGACGAGATTTTCTAAAGCTACGGACAGTTATGATAATATTAGGACATCTAGCAACATGAAACCAGCGACCAACTATAAGCGATAAAATGTTGTAAGTGTGAGTGAGGCATGGAACCAATATAAACAACTGACCAAGAAATTCAGAGCCAGCCTTGGCTAACTGAGAACAAAAAAGACAACGTACAAAGAAAAAACAAAACAAAACACGTTTAATTGGCTCATTGTTGGAAAAATATACTTTCAGTTACAATGTATCTATTATCATATGTGCTGTGGTTTAGCATACATCCCCTCAGTGGGTGTTGGCAGCTCTGAGCAGTGTTTGTTTTAGACATCTCAGAGGTCGCTGGCAATGTGGTAAGTCTGTTAAGACTCGGGCCACAGAAGGTCGTGAACCCTGCTTGCTCTCAGGAGCCTGTGACAGGGGAAATATCCACCAGGCCATAACTGTATCATTAGCTGCACTGATCATCCAAAGGCAAGATGGCTACTTCCCCATTTAAGGGTCTAAGACCATCACTAAGGGCTTGGAGGAGATGAAGAACGAGCCTTAAAGTCTCAAGCAACATTAACGGATGGTTATTTCCAGGACTGGGACGCTGCAGTTCTGAAGTCAAGGGAGTAGAGGACAGAGGCCAGGGCAGCGTACAGGTGAGTGGTGTTGAAGCACAGGCTGTACACTGGGCTGCTGGTGGTGGGTGCCAACTGGAACATCTGTCAACCAATTATTACAAAGATGAATATTACTATAATAAAATACCAAATGAAAAAAGGTGAAACATGCTCACAGTTACCTGTAAACAGCGGGTTTGTCGTTTGTCCCAAAGGCGGACTACTCCGTAGTATGATGAACCACTGGCAATCATGTGATTCTTGTCTGTCTTTATACAGTAAAGAGCGCTGTCATGAGGCTCCTCCCACTCCATCACACATCTCCTGTTAGAAAGGGAAATCATATTGATCAGCTGCTACAAATATATTCTACAAATATACTGCTTTATAGGCTAGTTCAAATAATAATGTCCTTAAGTTGACCAAATTATTAAATATGCAGAAGTGCACATGCGTTTTAAGAGCTACAGCAGAGGAGAGCATTTACAGGGAACAATGACTTAAACTGTGGTCTGATCTTCACACAAAGCTGTTGAAAGGACTACCTTTATAATGCTTTTGTTTGTTTTTTTGGAGCTTGACAGTCCCAGGGGCCAGTTGCATAAACTTGGTCACCATGTTAAGACTGTGCCTTAAGAACTTGTGTGACCAACTAGCATTTGCCAAGGGGTAATCAGTCTTACTTTTCCAATACAAATAAGACCAATCTACCTTTTCATAACTGAATTTAAAAAGTTATGACCAGTCTTGAAGAAAAAAAATTAGATGACTAACTTGTTAAGACTAGTCTAAACAGTTTATGCAACATGACATTCTTCAAAATATCTTCTTTTGTGTTCCACAGAAGAAAGCAGTTATTTTAGTATCAGTGAAAAACTATTACAGGTTTTTATCGTATTTTTATTTTCTGTTTTCATTTTACTTTTAAAGATATAGTATTGTTTTTGTCAATTTTATTAGTCTTAATTTGTTTTATTTATTTATTTTTTTTAATATGCCTATATAGTTTTTATCCATTTTTATTTCAGTTTTAGTTTTAGTTGTTTTAGTAAGTTAACCTAAATGAAAATGAGAAATGTTGCTTTCAAGTAACAAAATTATTATTTTTTTTGTTTTAGTTTTAGTATATAACTATAATAACCCTGGAAGAATGAAAGTCATACTGGTTTGGAATGACATGAGGGTGAGTAAATCTTGTCAAAATGCTCATTTTTGGATGAACTGTCCTTTTAAAGAACAATGGGTTATTCATGTTCCCTTATAATTACAGCTAGGATTATCATAATGGAAATCACACAAAAAATAAAATCACTGAATCAAATTTTCAACTGAAATGAACATATAATGTACAGCTATGCATATTTAGACACATTCTGAAGTACTGAAGTCCATAGTTACACCACAACTCCAGCCATTGGCACGCTATATTACACCGGTCTTAAAGCAGAGGGCCAAAGCCACCATGGCTAGCTCTCTCTGCGCGGCTTAAGGGCGAGTGTCTTATTTGTGCTGGCAGGCCACAAGGGTGAAACCTCATCCCTTGTTTACGGAAAGGAGCTTTCTTGTTTTAGAGCAGCTCGAGAAAAATAGAGGGAAGGACAGGGCAAGTGTCTGCGCGTGTGCTGAGCCAATAGAGATCAATTCTCCATTAATGGTGTGCTGAATAAATCATGGACCGTCTTTTCTGACAAGATGCGCGTTAAATATCGTATGCGATTTATCGTGCAGCCCTAAATATTATATTAACAAAAAAATAAGTAGAATAAGTATATTAGGCGGCTAATATAATAAATATTAGGTATCTTTAATGGAGTTTAAGCATTAAAAAAAATTGAATTATGACTTATAAAGTGCTGAATAAATCATGGAGAGGGAGTGTGGCTGGGCCGTGTGGCAGACAGCAGGGCAGCAGAAGCGTGCGGGAGATGTCTGGATTGCATCTTGCTGTGCTGCACAAGTGTACACACATGCGCTCACACAGAGGAACAAAAACCTTAAACGTGGGCTGGGCCAGTCCTCTTACACAGAACATTTAATCATATACAATCAACAATTCACAATACAGTTTAATACACTGTCAGGAAAAAGTGCAAAATGTTACCTTTAGAGGTACAACAGCCTGTCACTTGGGGAAAACCATTAAAGAGACATCTTTGTACCTTATCCACCCATAAAAGGTGCATATTAGTACCTTAATATGTACCTTTAAGTACGTACATTATAGGGGTAAATAAGATGGCCTTTTTTCAGGGAAGTGACCCATTGACAAGCAGTTGCATCTCTTAAGGTACAATTGTTGCACATTTTTGTGAGAGTGTACCTTGAAATTAAAATTAGTTATTACTTAAAAATGAAAACAACAACTCTAGCATCAAGTATTAGCAATTAATTTTATAAATGTAATATTTTATGCTGTTAGCTGGTTTGTTTCATTAAAAAACATTCCATTATGTTTGATAAAAGTACAGAAATGAGTATGACAATAAGAAAATGTAACAAACTGGCATGTAAGCTAATTCTCAATACTTTAGAGTGCAGCTCTTTATATACTGTATATATTTTATTTCCATCTCTTTATTTCCATCATGTTAGGAATCCTGTTCATTTTCTTGTCACGTAAATAAATCAAATTATAATTGAAGTCATGTATATAATATATAATATTATTAGGGCTGCACGATAAATCGCATGTTTAATGGAGTTTAAGCATTAAAAAAAATTGAATTATGACTTATAAAAATAAGTATATTAGGCGGCTAATATAATAAATATTAGGTATCTTTAATGGAGTTTAAGCATTAAAAAAAATCGAAAAGTTTGTGCTTAAACTAATCCGTCATCTCACGTCTCCCATTTTTAACCCCTTGTATATGCAACGTGCTGAGCAATCAAATTCAACTCAAGAGACGTGCACACATCCTCCTCAATTATTCAAAATTAATCTAAAAATTAGTTTCACACACTTACCCATCATGTACAGTTTACTCTACAAGTGAATTAAAGTGCACTCTTTTTATAGACGATGACGACTTTCAGATGACTAACCGCTTTGAATCAAGACGTACCACATATTGAGTCCTGACTGGTCTTACTGTGAATTATTGATATCTTAAGAGGGGACATTTGCCCCTCCCCAAACTCTCCGGGGCCCTCTTTCAATCACCTCTGATTTGTGTTACTTGACTGCCCATATGCGATTGTGAGGATCCCCCCCTCCCCAAAGCCCTACATAGAGCCCCAGTCCACCCCACAAGCGGCTCGCTGATGCCCAGCACCCACCCCGTTGTCCTGGAGACGCGCCGCGCCACATCAATATGGCCACCAACCGGCGTGGAATTGGGTGGGTGAGAGTCCCGCCGCAAGAGCCTCTCTCGACGAGGGGGTCCTTTTCAATCTCTGAGAGGAACAATTGTGTCCACAGACCCAAGAGGAGGCTCAAGTCTGGCTTCTTTTTTATCTAAACGGTACTCTATGCGCAGGAGGGCTTATTAGATTAACAGAGAACACTAATCTTCCTCACAGGCTCTCCGAGACGTATCGGCTAACTTTATTAGTCTCAGTAGACAAGGCCAAATCTGCTGACAGCACAGGTCAATGTAAGAACTAAGCCTAATTTAACTCGAATCGTAACGGCAAGGCGCTGGAGGTTCCCAGAACTGGGCAGTACCTGGAGCAGACACGCAAATCCCAATAGCGGATGAAAGTGTCATATCCACAGGTGAGGAGCTGGAAGGGAGACTCGTAGGCGATGTCCAACACACCTGCGCCATGGCGGAACTCTGTACCGAGACACGACACCAGGTGACACCTGGGAGAAAGAGATAAGAGAAGAAGCTTGCAGATTATACCCTGTCAAACCTCATTGAGGAAGATTAACACATTAATAAAAACACAGACCACAACTTAAAAAGCAGCCGAGACGGAATTACGCAAACTTGCTGGAGGCCAATCATTCCAGAGAGCGACTGGACAAGTGAGGTCATCTGCGTCTCATCGTCTGAGTATCAGTTTTATCAAAGCGATTTAGTGACTGGCAGGCTCATAAAACAGGTCGTGTTTACTTGCTGAGATTGGAACATCTCCCAGTCTTAACATCTCGGAGTAAATAAGGATCTAATTTCAAACAAAACGGCTTCATTTGCTCGCTTAATCTCTTATTACCATCAAATCCCGCTATACTTGCGCGTTTCCAATGTCCGTGGACCACACAAAAGCTAAATTAAGTCTTAGGATGAAGAGATAAAAAGTAAACACCTTTCTGACTTTGAATGGGCTGCTAAAGCAGCTTAGTTTGGCCATAAGGTATGTTCCCAGATAAGCGAGGAGTGGAAGAAAGGAGATTGAGGGTAGAAGTGGGGGGTGTCGGGACTAGCACCACGCTCCTATGATCACAGACCCAACAGGTCCATGGCGCCCTCCGCCCCCACCCGCGCCGCAGAGGCCAGATTATTGTAGAATCACAATTTCTTTGTTGCTATTTAATTCCCTCCATGACCGTGACTGTGTGCGACTTGTGGACCTTTGATACCTGGTCCCTAGCAACCATTTAGGGGAGCCCAATGGCCATAGCGACCACCCCCCACGTTCGAGGTCTCCTGCGAGCTTGTTCACCGAGGGCAGACTGGTAATCCCCAACCTTCGCTCTGGGGGAGACAAGGGGGTCTTTCTTAGACACAGGCTCTTTAAGAGATAGTCCCACAGAACCAAAGGCCAAGACCCTGGTGGGCCTAAAGACAAACTCTCTTGTAGCCCCTCGGGCATCTGCATACCCATCATTTACCCCTTGCTGCTAAAATAACACGCTGGCAACAACTTGAACTGATGACAGTGCTGAACAATGAAGACAATCAATTAAATGATGCAAAACATTTGTTTGCAAAACATGCAATTTGCATCAGATATTTCTTTTTTAAGTGCTTTAGGAAATTGTGTAAACTCAGGTCGGGAGAGAAAGAGAGAGAGAGAAAGAGAGAGCGTCCGACGTCTGCCTGGGACGCTCTGCAAATGTCAAAGCACGAAGTGAGAAAAACAAGCATCGTAAAAGAAGTCCTCACATCTGTGCTCTGATTTTAAAGCCAGTAATAGCACTGTTCCAAGTACAACAGCAAACACCCAGGATTCTTAAATTGTTAGGTCACAGGTTTTTTTTTTATGCGTCCCATGTTTTCTCTCCCATTTTAGAGAGAACCTGTGAAGATTACAGGATGGAGGATAACCATATAATCTTTTAAATTACTGCATCTGCATGGCAGGTGACCTTGTTCTTCCAGCGTCTGATCTGTTTGGGAACATGTGGCGAGACTGTCCCTTCTCCAAACGTCGTCTGATCACGGTTGGTTCGACGAGAGCTTCTGATTGAGTGAAAAAAGGTTAGAGGGCTGCTAAGAAAAAACTGATCTTCGATTTAAACTCAAGAGTACAGGAGTCATTTAGCAGAGTGATGGCACGCGTTTTATTAAGGTCAGAAGGTGAAATGGACAGATTAATTAAGACATGAGAGCGACCGTCCCAGTGGAGTAATACATACAGTGTGTCCTCCAGCATTCCCTCTCGAACGTGGCTCAAAGGCTGCCAAACAAAGGTGGTTTGCCTTCTCCTCCTTTAAACGAGCAAAACTAGAAATTACGTAACAATAAGTGGGGCCCTATCGTGGCTTTTTTCGCAGCTCTTGCCGAAAGAGACGTCTAATGTTCAGACATGTGGAAGCTTAGAGGTCACTAACAGACTTGTCAGGGGCAACTGTGATATTTGCAATCTGCTAAAGTGATCACATGAACAAACAGACAGAAAAACTAGAGGGAAAAAGCTTTATTTTCTACATCCTTTTAAAGCGTTCCTCAAAGAGCAACTGACCTCAACCTAATCCTCTTTGACCCCTGGATATATTTAAGCTCAAGCAAAAACAGCACTCAGTACTTGCAATATTCATCCACACACCCACACAGAATTTGTAGCTTTTTTTTTTTACTAGAAAATCTGCAGAAAATTTAAATGAATTTAAATATAGCAAAATGCATTGGCAAAACACAGACACAAAACACACTCTTATTGGCAGTTAAAAAGTAGAATGACATGTTATTTAATAAATTATAAATTAATAAACTTGAAATTAATTCATAGTATATAAATTAAATTAAATAAAAATTATAATAAATTAGTAACCAAAATAAAATGTAACAATTTGTATACATTTAATAATTTAAAATGTATTTAGCATATATAAATTGTAAGAAAGAAAACAATTATTACATACAAGCATATCTATGGTCTTCTGCAATTGCGGTTTCATATAAAATATATTTATAATGTATATTTGTAGTCTTTATAGAAGCAAAATATTCAAATGGCTTTTAAACTTGCCTTTTTGTCAAAGGACCACCGACTACTTAAATAACGCAGTTAAAACTTCATATTTGTTTAAAAACAAACATACTTTCCAACAGCCCTAAAGACGGTTGCAAATAAAGGTCCTTCCTTTTTATGTTCTGATATTGCTTGGGAGTTTTTAAATCCCTATTCTGCACTATAAAGAATGGCATGTGTTCGTAATTAGTCATGAGTTATGGTCTCAGGGCCATCAAGAAAAATGGTGGGGCTGGCCTCCTTAACAGTCCTCTGTCTCTGTTTGACCATTTGGGCCACACACACACACTTTATGAAAGGGAACTTTAATGAATTGATGGATTTTGAAAAAGGGCAATGCTGAAGACATTTCTTTGGGTGTTAGATCCACAGGAAAAGGTCATTTTGAGCTAACGCTCTTGTAAGGTTAAGTGTAGAGGGTAAACTGGCACAGGGAAGCTATGGGAAACAGTCAGCGCCCTGAAAGGATGTGAGACAGGTACATAAAGAGCCCTGCTGAGGTTTTCAGGGCCTAAAACAAACAGAAATCGCATTGCGCCGTCTGCATGTCAGCCAATTTAGCCCACAGTCGAAATAACCACCAGCAAAGAGGAAAAGAAAAAAAAGAATGCCATGGAACAGGACAATGGAGACTTTTAAATGTCACACGCGTTCTCTTAAAAACAATGAGATTGCAATTTGTATAACACAGCTCTTGGTAGGATCCAGGCATTTAACCCTTTTCTTTGAGAGAAAAAATGTCAAGAATTTCTGCCCAATTGTGAGATTCTTTGATGGCAAGAGCCCCATGAAACTTAGGGGTCCTTTTAAAGCACCACTTGTGTGCCCCTGACTCCGGCTGATCATAGACTTTTTCCCTTTAAAGAGGAGAAAGACATTAAAGAAAGAACATAATTGCCATGTCCAGGGCAGAGTCAGAAATTCTGAGAAGCTGGAAATGTTTCCAATTTCTTTATAATGAAAGTTGAATGAAAAGTTGGCACAGACAACCTAATGCATATTCAAGGTCTAAATTAAACTTTTTGTTACATAAAATTTAGCCATTCATTTGTCTCACCAATCATGAAACTCTTTTTTGCATGATATTTATAAAGAACTGGAAAAAATAATGGACTTATTTAATCACATTTGGTGCTTTGATCAATTTTGCACCCTTTGCATTCTAAAAAGTAAATATCACTTAATAAATTTACATTAATAATACATTTACATTAAAGCAATATTGCGATCCATTTTGGCAAAACAATAAAATGTCTGCTTGTTTGGTGTCTGTGGATTGTCTGTCTTCAGCCTGATGATTATCAAGTAACTTATCAAGCGCTTTACTTAAAAGACATCATAGAAGACAACATGCTACTAGAGTGCTGGCTAACAGTTGTGAAATCTCAATGTCCCTCATACTCAAACTCTCTTCTTTACTTCCCTCATAATGCTGTAATTAGTTTAAGCAGCTGGTCAGCTGGTACTCTGAGACATGAGGGTCTGAGTGATCTTGGCCTGTACACGTCCTCTCTATTATTCCTCCATCCAGTCAACAGGCCCTGCTAAAAAAAAAAAAAATACACCCCGATCTTTCAAGAACATGTTAAAAAATGTCATCGGCTCTCGCCAGTTGCACTTGAAGTAGCCGGCTCAAAAAAACATCAGGAATTCTCTCTCTCTCTCAGGTTATGGGGTGTTGTTTTTTTAACACTACTGTATATACAAACAAAATGTACACGTGACAACACAAGTAGTTTTGTGCTGAACTTAAAACAAATCTTGACATTACAGAGTACAGTTAACACTCTTGTGGCAAACAGGTTGGATGTTTGTTCTAGTGTCGTCTATGATTGAGGTAAATGTAAGCGCTCTAATGTGTCTCATGTTTGTGCTGGTCGTCTAAGGGTTATGCTGGTGGCCCGTCTGGGAAATGTTAAAAAGGGAGACATAGGAACACACACACATACACACAGCCCCCATTCCCTGTCACCCCCAGCCCCTCCACTCATCAGTCAGTTTCTCAGCCCCCTGTGACTGGTGGCTTTGTGCTCCTCACACAAGGTGCACCTGATTACTAGACGGGAACACATTATGGCAGGATACAATTGACCCTAGTGCAGCTACACAAAGACAGAAGGAAAGACAACACGACTCACTCCAGGACAGGTCACTGAACGCTCCTGAGACACTTAACACTCAGGTAATGCTCTCAGTGATAAAATGCACCTATTTTGCACGTAAAACTGATCCAATAATGTGTGACAAAAAATCTACTGAAACAACTTCTTATGCAAGTAAAACTGAATGTAATAAAATATTAACTGAAGCCAATATTAATATATATATATATATTTTAATACATACAGTATATTTTTTTAATTATATATAGTATATACACAAATTTTGGGATCTAGAATTTTTATGTTTTTAAGAAGTCTCTATGCTCAAGGCTAATAATATTTCATAGTATAACTGTTTTTACTGTATTTTCTTTTCAAAGAACAACTGTAAAAGCAGCTATATTGTGAAATATTATTACAGTTTGGGGCAGTCTGATTTTTTGAACGCTTTATATTTTTATTTATTAAGGATGCATTAAATTGTTTAGGCATTTACAATGCTACAAACGATTTCTATTCATCAAAGAATCCTTCAAAAATGTAACACTGTTTTCGCACAAAAATATAATGCAGCACAATCATTTTCAATATTGATAATATTATTTTTTTCTTGAGCACCAAATTAGCATATTAGAAGAATCATGTGACACTGAAGACTGGCGTAATGACTGCTAAAAATTCAAATTACATTTTAAAGCATACTGAAATAGAAAAGTTGTTTTAATTGTAATAATATACAGTTATTACAGTTTAAATAAATGCAGCTTTGGTGAGCATATAGGGACTTTCAAAATCATAAAAAAAATCTCACCAAGCCCAAACGTCTTGACGATATATTCAATTTCTGAAAAACTGTTGTTTTGTTGCTGTTTCAACAAAGACTCTTGCCTGTTCACTGACTGTCACACCTCTGTGTAACCTTAATTGGTTCCTAGTTTAACAGGGTTGTAGTGAATCTAACTTGATTCAACGGCCTGTTTACCTGTGCGTGCATCTGCATTCTGATATCCGGCCAGCCCACGTGTCCATCAAGCTGACACTGGCTACCTGCGCCTCACAGATCAAATGCAGCCACATCAGTGGGTCACATTAATCTTGGCTCAACTTTTGTGTTCCGGTGTTCCATAGAACATGTGATTCCCAGGGAAATTTGTCTGGAATCGCCTCTACTCCTTCTCCGCAATTTTGCCCATCCTCCTCTTTTACTTTCCTTAGACTGACAACATGCAAGCAGGCTGAATTCAGCAGGTAAAGCTGGGGAATTACAGAAACCAGTCAGGTTGTATCAGGTTTAAACCTGGCCTTTCATGACAGGAATTTTTAAGTCAGCTTTGAACTTCCCAAAGAGAAAAACTCAGTTGAAGGGATAATGGAGCAGCTTCCATCATCATGATAAGGTTCTACTTTCACTTTGTGTGAAATTTACAGTTTCAAATAGTAACACATTAGAATTCATACATTTTTGAGCTTTATACATGTAGAAACCACACTTAACTGAATGTTGCTATGAAAGCCTGTGCATTTAAACATAACTAAGATCTAACTTAAAATCTAATGGTGATTTCGATAGGGAGTGGAAAACACTAAATAATTTTATGGCTATCAATTTACACATAACACGTAATTCTAATTAGTTATGTAAAATAATAATGATAATGATATTTATATTTTTAAACTTAAAAGATGTAAAAACTCTGCACAATATGCTGACAAAACAAAAATGCATTACAACAATCAAAAGTAAAAAAAATGGAACATATGGAACATGTTCCAGCAACAGGTTCTATAGATCAAATAAATATTACTACAAAATAAATCTGAAAAAAATACAAAATATTTAAATAACCATGTAGAAACAAAATACCTTTCTGTGTCCCAGATTCGAAGAGGAGCAAAATTCTCACAGCAGGCTGTTCCTGTCACAAAATTGCTGCAAAGATATAAAGATCTTTAGTAATGATTGCAAAATAACGATTTAAAAAAAAGTACAAAGTCATACAAAGTACTACTACTACTAATAATACTATTATTATTATTAGTACTTTGTATGACCCCTGATAAAGGGAATAAGCCGAAAGAGAGAGCGAGTAGTGCTTTGTATTTATTATTATTAATACACCTTTACAAAATCTATACAAATATGTGATTAAGAGTCTTCAGTGCTTTCTAGAACATTTTCTCAAATAATCTTTGTTCCAGCATTTAATGCTTTTAGCATTTAAATACTGAGCAGGTGACGTAACAGTGGAGTAATAGTTTGGCTCCTGGAGAGAATACACACAGCGCATTAAAAACTAATTTTGAAAAGCGAATGGAGCGTAGCGAGGTGTAAAGTGTGGCTGAAGGGTATGTTGAGACAGCGGATTTGTTCACAGATGTGTTTTCGTTCACGAGACATCTAGGGGGAAAAACTAAACAAAAACACTCGGATGCCCCCTTTTTAGTTGGGTGACAGGTTGAAATTAGTCGAGCAGGTATGGGTGGGCGGGTGTGTGAGCGCAGCAGTTTTGACCGGCGTGATAGTCAGGGATTAGAGCCCTCCTGGACAGCTAGGATTGGCGGGCGAGGCTCAAGGCTCTCCTGCTCCTTGCATTGTGTTCGGAGGTGAGCTGAACAATAGGGCCCTCACACTAGTGAACACACAGGAATGTGCCTGTTTTAGCACTCAGGTATTCCTACAATGCCCTGCTGGGATGGTCTCTTTCATTGACAGAATGCTTTCTCAGTCTCTGTGCCAACTATGTAAAGTGTGTGTGGCGTCAACGTGCCTCGCAGCGAATGCTTACTGACGCACCACGCGAGAGGCACGTAAAACTACACGAATCACAAAGCATCTCCCTCTCTCACATACTTTCATACGTCTAGAGAAAACCCAGAGAAAGAGCAGGCTCTATGCCCCCCCACTAACATCAACCAAAGAAACGGGCTTCACAATGGAATACCAGTGTGGCCTCAAATTAACAACCAGCCTGTGTGAATAAGCTCTGTAGCGCCTGGTGTCCAACTCCAAACCCCCAGCACAAAAACAGAGGGACAGTGACCCTTCATCTCAATCACACACAAACACACATAAGAGAGTCGGTCTGTTAAGGCCTTTTCACACCAAGGACGATAACCATAATGATAAACACACAGTTCTAAAATCTTTCTACATTTAAAAGAATAACAGAGTCCATACCACAACTACAATGATGGAACAATATTGCTGGAATCACTTCAGAACAATTTTTCCAACTGATAAGCAATAAAAATGTTGATAGCCAATCAGAATTCACTTGGGTTGTGCTGATAAGACGATAGTATTGTGTATCAACGATAGTCAGAGATATCGCCTGAGGCTAATGCTTTAATAATGAAATGAATTAAAATTAGTAACTTACAATGTTTCTATTAAATTGGCATCATGTTAAACACAAATTCAGTCATATTAAACTATTTTAGAACATCCATATGCTACTTGACTAAAAAGATATAATGTGTAGGCTACTTTTAGTCGTACCCTGGAGTTGGTTCACTCTCCGGCCATGAAACTAAGTAAATAATTAAATAAATTTACACGATAATATCATGTATCAGTGTATCTCATGGGCTAACAATAGGATGATATGACTATGGAGCATATCGTCCAACACTAGAATTCACCCTAATTGATGATAAAACTGCAGTGTGCGCTTACCGTGTATTGGTGTGGGCGCTAATATAGTTATCGTTTTCAGTGTGAACAGGCCTTTAGACTTGAATGAAAAGGTGTACTTGCTTTCAGAACAGAATTTCAATATTTGATGAGGTAAAAACATAACAATTGATCATAAAATTAGTACCAAACAAAAACCTAACAAGTTTTTTAAGATACAACATGATAACGCTGAGAAACTGAGATATGTGAGCAAAATGCGAAGCCATTTTTGGTGTGAAAAAGGCGGAAAGAAAGAGAGAGAGCGTGCTAGTAAAGTTGAGGGAACACGTGCTCTCGTCTGTGATGGCTTCAGTTGGTTTGGTCATTGAGGGCCCAAGCATATTGGCAAAGACAGCCATGGCAGCTGTCAACCCAGTTAGCGGTGGCCCATCAACCATTTTCAGCTCACCTGGCCAGTGCTGGCATTTTAATTACTGTTGGGTAAACTCATTTGCCCCAATGAAGGCCGTGCGCCCTAATAGAATATGCAGGCTGCCTGACCTTTGAACCCGTGTGACATAAGATACAATAGGGGCAAGGCCAAAGCTCTCTCTTCCCAGCCCTTATTACTCTCTATTACTTCAATTACTTATCCCTCAGTGAGTCCGATTGTGAAAAAACACAAGGAAGGGAGCGAAAAGGAGAAAAATAGAACACCACAATTAAATACATTGTTAAATACATCCAGACAAGTTCTGATTGATCTGAAAGGAACTCCTAGTGATATTATAGCTGTAAAAGGTCAAAGCCTCTCTCTCGCCTAATGTGCCTCCACCTTCCCTCGACCTTATGCCCCCCTCTAAACCGAAGAGCACGGACAATCTCCCTCCAAAGCCCCCAGCCCACGCTGCCCACCCCGAACCCCAACTCCTCTGCCCCAAAAAACCCAGCACACCTCAGGATCATTAGAACATGTCAGGGGTTCACTGCCAACACAACCATTTTGGTAACCTAATCAGCTGACATCATTATTCGAGGAACTGTGCAGCATGAAATTAGTGCTGGGGTCACACAAACTTTAATTCAGCCCCTGCTGGGAGAAGAACTCCACAGTAACAACATTGTTAGGGCCAAACCAACACAAGCAACCACGCGTATTGGGTCAAGACCACCGAAAGCACTTTTCGTACCAAAATGCACACATCACTGGAAATGTGCTGAGCGTACCACGGAGATATAATGGGATATTTTTTAAAAGATAGAACTAAAATTATTGTTACATAATTGCATATTTTTGCTTGTTTATTTGTATGTGGAATGCAAACTACATGTAAACTATTGTTCAGTAAGATTTTTTTGAAAGAATGAAAGAATTATTATTATCATTTATATATTTTTGTATCATGGTTTCCACATACATATTAAACAGTGAAAACTGTGGTGAACATTGATAATAATAATAAATGTTTATTTAGCGCCAAATCGGTGCAATGAATGATTTCTAGAGGATCATGTAAACCTGAAGACTAGCGTAATAGCTTTTGGAAAATTCAGCTTTGCCATCACAGGAATAAATTACATTTAGAATTATATTAAAATTGAAAATACTTATTTTAAATTGAAATAATATTAAAATATTACTGTTTAAGATCAAATAAATTAATTTGTGGTGAGCATAAGAAACTTTCAAAAACAAACAATCTTACGTCAACGACGTCAAATTTTTGGAAAGGTAGTGTAAAAATAAAGTAGTACACCGAAACGTTCATAGAAATGACAAAAACAACAGTAAAAACTTTGACAATTTTCAGGATAAATTAATTCAAAATAGAGATGCTACTAACAGTATAAAAATATATTTCTATTTTCAGCAGTATGACAGTCGTTCAGTTTTTCCAAAGTGTGATTATAAAATGCTATATGGCTTTCTATGTCACATTATATTGTGTACACAGCTTTACATCCAAGCAAAATAAAGCAAACCTACTAGAAAAATAAGTCAAGTAGTCAAGCTGTTTTTTTTTTTTGTTCTTTTTTAAATAGAAGCTGATCCATGGTGGTCTACCAGTTCTAACCAGCTGGTAGTTCAGCAGTTGCACACATCTGAATATTTGGGTTGAAGTGTTCTGGAACAGTGTTGTAAATACAACTTAACGACTGATTTCTAGTCGTGTCCTCTTTTGGAAGACCAAACAAAGTAGTTTCGCTTTCACAACGAAACACACGGAGGGCTAGAGTGAGCGGAGGGCTTGAGAACGGCATGGCCGGTGGATTCGACAAAGGAGTGGCCGGCAGGCTTGCGGCAACCACATGTGACGACTCCGGGCTGGACTCCCTCAGCGACCAGCACGGATCAGCTCCAGGCATGACGAAGCAGATATCGTCCTCTTTTGTAAGGCCAAGCAAAGTAGTTTCGCTTTCACAACGAAACACACGACATGGCGGCAGCAACAATACTACAGCGAGAATAAAACTTACGCCTTCTTTCTTTGCGTGAACATTTGGGTGCCGTTATGCAAATCTTCCCACATCGTGACGTAGACATGTGGGGGCGTGTTAGAACGAGGCGTTTTAGGTAGGCGTGGTTGACTCTTAACTTTTATAAAGAATATCTCTTTGGATTTGAGACTTTAGTCTTTGCAACTTTACAGATCTTCTTTATGCACCAAGAGCTTGTAACACTCCAAAGAGAAAGGAAACATTTAAATCGCATCATATGACCCCTTTAAATAGCATTTCTACTTGATTTAACCAACATAAATTAATTTTTTTGGTATAAATTAATGTATTTAGCTGTTAAATAATACTTTCTTGCATAAAACCACCTAATTTAAATGTTATCATTTTCGGTAACCTTTTGTTTCTAGTGTAAAGACTTTTTAGTTAGAGTTTTAATTAGGAGACTCAAATACTGCCTTACAATGTCCTCTCTCAGCAGTAGGGAATCATTTTTAACAAATTAAGTTATCACATCAATTAAATATCACAACTTCTACTACTATTTATCTAAAAAGTAATAGAAAGAATGAAAAAAAAGAGAATCAAATAATCCTAAATTAAAAATATGGCAGTTAAATTGTCATTAATTGTGTAATGATTATAATAAATGAGTAAAATATTTTAAACGCAGTGAAATAAATCTATTGACCCAAATGCATCTCAGCCTGTCCTAAAGGCCCATGGGTAAAGACAGGGTTCAAAGGGAGTTTAACCCCCCGTGCATCGGCCTTGCAGTGGATGTTGTTCATTTGTTATAGCTGACCCCTGGCTTTGTTCAAGGGGATGTTAGAGTGCTTTCATCTTAGTCCCTAAATATGTTTGAATTTAAAAGGGTTATGATGTTTTCACAGACCTTTTGGCTTTCTGTTCATGTCCCCTGCATCTGAGGTCAGAGGAACATTCCATACACCACCTTTTGCTTAGCCGAGTGGAACAGCACCACATCAAATTAGACCAAAAAACACACAAAAAAAGCCATGAGAAAGTCAGCAGCTACTTTACGCAGACCTCATCACCTGCCACTAATTAAATCACACATTTATCAGGACACAGATAATAAAAAATTACAGGGAGCCATAAAAGGCTTTTAAAATTAAACAATTAGGAGCCAAATTTTGTTGACAAATTACGAAATAGTTAATAAACATAAAAAAGTTAAATATTATGGCTCCAATATGCCATTTACCTTAAAGTTTTAATGCATGTTGACACCAACGATGTTAACTAGAACAATAACTACAAAGTTTTAATAAGTATTCTAATTCCAAGATAATAGGAAGTTCACACCACAGCTATAACCATAACGACAAAGAAGAACAAAGTTGTTGGAACCATTTTCAGAAGATTTTTTTTTCCAGCTGATGAAGATAAAAACATTGACAGCCAATCAGAATCCATCTGACTTTAAAGAGCTCAAGAATTTTATGTATCAGATGATAAAAATGCAGCACACACTATATAGTATAGTAACAGAATGTTATGGTCCATTGGTGTAAATGCTAATATAGTTATGTTTATAATTATTGTGCTTGGTGTGAACAGGCTTCTGGTCTAAAACAAAGATTTCCTTTGAAAATTCAAATTACAACTGAGCCTCACTATGCTACAGAATGATTAATATTTTGCTATGACAATCTATCTTTAACCACAAATTATGGTTCATGTTTCATTAAAATCGGACTGAAAAATGGGAATCACAAGGGAATCAGTTGTGAACTCAGTAAGAGCTCTAAACAATTCAATGACTGAGTAAATCTAAATCAAATTGCGGACTAGAGTTTGAGAATGTGAATCTTTTTGACTAATCATTAAAAAAACAAAGTAATTTGTTTCTGAATTGGACATCATGTGTTTGTTTTTACATAGAGAAGTTTTACTACCGAAAACTTTTTTAACGAACTGATACCGCTTTATTTACCTGCCTTTCCATCCAAGAAGATTTGAAATTATTGTTGCTTTTTTTTGTCGCATTTCTGACCATTTCAGTCACAGTCTGGCAAACGGAGGGAGTGTGACCTATGGCTCCATTTATGATGCCCTGGATCAGCGCCGCTTGTGCTAGTACTGTTATTTCCATCTGGAGCTACAGGCTGCTTAGGAAAATGCTGACGCATTCTGACATAAAACAGATTTAAAATTTTCACTGTCAACAAACGATATTTTAAGTTAAATATGATCCCTTTTAGTACTGTGACAATGTATATGAACTTTTATGTCAACAGTTCTTTTATGTCAACTTTTATGTCAGTCGTGCATTACACCACAGCCACAGAGCTGAACTCCCCAGCTAACTTCTGAGCAAAAATGCGTTTTAGGGAATAACAAAAGTTTCCATCTCAAATGCGCCTGGAGAACACCTGTATGTGGCATGTGTGTAATGATCTGCTTGTGCAAAGCCTGCATAGAAGGGGCATATTGACTGCAATTATTCAGGACACCACCTGCAGTCTGAGGCTATAGCTCCCATGCTGTGCTTTCAGTAGTAAGCGCCCTGTATTTAACGTGTGGGAACGCACATTCGGTCCGTTATCGCTTTATTGTTGCAGACTCTTTCTTTTCTTGCTTTCTTTCTTGTTTTTTCCCCTTTTTTAACTAATTGAATTCTTGACTCCTAAGACACGGCTCGCCCTCCCAGCCTTAAGAGAGAGATGAGAAGCAAAATAAATGACATGAATTTCACTTTTTTTTCTGCTTCTCTCTCTCTTTTTGCTTGAATGAGGTGGAGCAAAGGGGGGTGAAATTGGGGCGGGGTGAGCTTAGGGTGGTATAGAGGAGTACGTCTCGCTGTACTTTCATACTGAGGGTCATAGGTCACGCTCCCTCCATTTGCCAGAGAGTGGCATTTTGGGGGCGGTTTATCCAACAATCATTTTCTTTGGAAATTTTCAAAGGCAGTACCCCTGCAACATCTTTGTAGTTGTGCTTGACCAACTCTAAACAAAACAGGCCTCCCCAAAAAGAAGGCTTTCTCGCTTCTCCTCGGGGTTGCTTCTCTTTCTGACACTTGCGCCCTGTCCCTTTTCATCCTCCCTGCCTGGTCGCTGTGGGCTCATTGCGACTACTGAGTTAGTGTGTACTGTGCTCTTTGAGCCAGTACGATAGAAGGAGCGCTTCTGTTCAACGTGACGTGGCCTATCCCATCCTAACATACAAGAAGCACAAAATTATCAATATCTGCTATCTGTGTTTAGATTCCCTGCATAAGACATTGATTAGCCATGTTTAAAAACTCCCTGGGTGATGAACAGACACAAATTTATGCGCAATTTGCATCGGCCAATGAGGACAAACGCATTTGATCATCCAAGTGAGGCCTCTTCATCTAAACTATAATTAAACAACGTCCGAAAAGCTAAACGAACATAATTCTCTCAAGATCGGTGAGATGTGCATGTGGTATTAACAAGACCAAATTACACATTTCAGGCTAACAATTACACTTCTTCTCTACTTTCTCTTCCATTGAAGTGCTGACATCAAACTAAAATCAGATGAACCTAAACCCCACTTTATATCAAACAAGCTTAATGAACTAACTGACAGACTCTGTGCTGCATGTGTGTGCGATATATGCAAGAAGAAGAGTAGCCGACATACCTTTCATATACTCTGGCTAGAGTTACCCAGGCCTGGATGGATTCTTCCAGACTCAACAAGTCCCATCTTGTCGGTTAAAATCTGTCATGTCTGACACTACAGGAAACTATTTATCACAAGAGGCGCTCCCTACTAATTCTGCATCTAGTGGTAAAAAGGGAACGGCAAAGACTTGAAATGGGATGGGTCAGACAGATACAAGGAGTGAAGGATGGCATGTCCGAAGGATAACAGATATTCGATGTCCAGTGCCTGTGATATTTAGGTGAAATAGTTTAGTAAAAATACATTAAAATTGTACAAATAATAGTAATATAATAAAGAGTCAAAGAATACAATAAAAAATGCATCCGTTCAAAAGTTTGGGGTCAGTAGGCTTTTTTAAATGTTTTTGAAAGTTGTTCACCAAGGCTATGTTTCATTTGGTCAAAAATATAGTAATACTGTGCAATATAACAATTTAAAATAACTGTTTTTTATTTTTATATAGTTAAAAATGCAATACTTAATATTGCTCGATAACCACTTAATATTTTTGTGTAAACCATTACGCATTTTTACGGATTCTTTGAATATAAAATTCAAAAGAGCATTTATTTGAAATATAAATTTTTTGTACTGTCTCAATTGATCACTTTACTGCAGCAAAAAAAAAAGAAAAAGAAAAATTCTTTCAATCATTCTGACCCCAAACTTTTGAAAGGTAGTGTATAATAACTTCTTCAAAGGCAATTAATTGATCATCATCAAATTAAGCAATTAAATTTGGAAGGAAAAGTAATTTGTTTGCCATTGTATTGCCTTCATCTATTTCACTCAGATTTCATATGTAAATATGAACATGAACATGGGAATATATCTGGCGGAATAAAGAATGAAACCTTCATTTTTTTTAAACCCATAACACAGCTCTTGCTTATTCCTTAATCACACAGTTTGCTAAGAAGTTTACATATGGTGATTATGAAAGAGAGCATGCAGGTTAATTGCCATGTAAACTGTTTTTTAGCTCCAATTAGAGCAACTGAAAGAGTTGAGTAAAAAAAAGAAAAAGAGTTGCTTTCTCCTCTGAGAGCCACATTACCAACTGAACAAGTCATTCCAGGTCCTAAAACAGTGTCCTCGAGATGAGACGAAAATGTATGCTAATCAGAGGCCATTAGTACGGTGGCCGAGAAGTGCAAAGCAGATCACAATTCTGAAAACAAAATAACAAATTACAAACGCAAATGCAAGTCTAAAAAACAAAATAACAATTCAGAAAGCACAACAACAATTCAGAAAACATTATAACAAGTCAGAAAACACAATGACAAATTCGAAAACAAAATAACAAGTCAGAAAACACAACGACAAATCAGACAAACCGGAAGAGGTAGGTATAGTTTGAGACAGGCCATTGGTTTGGGATTACTCGCCGCTGACTGGACGAGACATCTGTCAATCAACGTATACAGGGAAGAACCAGCCGAAGAGCAGCAGAGTCGTGGTAGAAAGTTCGGAGATGGTATTAAAGTAGCTCAGTTTAAATGAATTGTATTAATTGCCTTTACTCTGGAATAAAAAATACGGGGTGTCTATTTACATTTAGTTAAAAGTGGCTGTAAAACATCAGC
>NW_015536468.1:959335-994853 GCF_001515605.1 Sinocyclocheilus anshuiensis | reverse complement strand
GATTTGTCGTTGTGTTTTCTGACTTGTTATAATGTTTTCTGAATTGTTGTTGTGCTTTCTGAATTGTTATTTTGTTTTTTAGACTTGCATTTGCGTTTGTAATTTGTTATTTTGTTTTCAGAATTGTGATCTGCTTTGCACTTCTCGGCCACCGTACATTAGTAGCAATCAGGGCCTTTGCTCACACAGGAGCAGATGAATCAACATTTGGGGTGAGAGTCTGAAGTCTGACATGGCAGACAAAGACTAGACTGAGATGGGGGAATGGAGGGGGCGGGGGTGATCCAGGCAAGCTCATGGGTTACAGATCAAGAATCAGGAATCATTTGGGCTGCTGTGAATACCGTTTTTGTTTTTTCCTTCAACATGGCCGCTGCTGTCTCTTTGATATGAGATTGTAAATGGAATTCAGAGCAGAAGAGCAACCCACTGGAGTGAAATGAGAACAATGCAGGGAGCCAGAGTGCCCATTACCTTCGCAATGGGAGAGTGGCCTTTTTTTTGGAGCGGTCTCACAGTTCAGGCTGGGACCGCTAGCCATATGACACCATTTAGGGAATTTCAGAGCTAGCGTTCACATTGCAACATCAGCTGTGAAAGTCATGCAGTCACCGTGGAGTTCTTCAAGTCTGCACAGGACCGGTCCTGTCCACCGCTCGCACGCATTACGCTCTGAAATAACTAGTGAAAAACCTGAGAAGATGGTCCAATATGAAAGAAATAAAATGCTGTGAAAAACCCAGGTGCCTAAAATTGTAAAAGCAATCTCAAGGGCCACTGGATACGGTTAGGATCAGTGACTGCAAAAAGATAGACGACAGTCAGCCTTGGCATTTCGCTCCGGCCGGAATATCCCACTAACAGACCTTCAGATAACGTTCCTTGGAAAAAACGATGGCAAAAAGGGAGGGAGGGTTACGAAACAGATGAGGAGGGAGGTTAAAAAGAAAGAAATACAATTCAGAGCTTGAGCAAATGGTGGTGGGAAAAAAGAGAGAAGGGCTATATTTTTTTTACACGGTTCTTTTGTTTTATACACAAGTGTGATTCTGCATTGGGTTGGAACAATACAGCCCCTAACACCTGAGTGTCAGAGGCGACCATATGCACACTCTTTCGACATCTTTCTCCCTGTTCTTTCTCTTTTCTTTGTCCCTCACCCCTTCTCTTGCTCACTGCAGCGTCTCCTCTCTTGCTCCTTGTCCTTTAGATACCTCAAGCGTGAAGCTGGAACAATTACATTTGCAACACAAGGGCTTCCCATCTATTCCTTCAGGTTTCCAAATTAAAACACACTGTGCAATCACTATTTTGAAACCCTCTCCGTCTACGGTTTCAGCTCCTGACTGTTACAGGAGTGAAATCAGAACACACTCTCAATTAGAGGACATCTGTTGCTCTTTCTAATTGGTGGAGCTCGAACATATGAAACAGAAAATCTGGAGAGGAAATGAAACTTTTAACAAAACTAAGCAGGCCCAAAAATATCAGCTTTGCTACAGTATGTTTTTCAAAATCAAATAGTGGAAGTGGAATTTTCTTTGATTCGATTCCACATGGCCAGAAAATCACAGAGAAATATGCTTAAATGTCTGCTTATAAGTTAGTTCAGAGGTTTTCTAAAAAGTTCAGAATAAATGAATATAATATATATATAATAGAAATAAATCTTAAAACATAAATTCAAGTTTTCAAATATAAAATATGAAAAAGCGAAATAATAATTATTGTAATAAATAATTACATTTTTTATTCTGCTTTCTAAACACTGGTTAATCATGACATTTATCACAATTAATTTATTAAATTGACAGCTAAAAAGATACAGTGTCAACTTCATGAAAAGTAACTACTTTCCAGAAAATAAACTACTGTTCAAATGTTTGAGGTTGTAAGATTAAAAGATGTCTTAATGTTTTTGAAAGAAGTCTCAAGACATGTGACTAAAAATACAGCAAAAACTTTTATAAAATGTCTTTAGTGTCACATGATCTTTCAGAAATCATTATTCTAATATGCTGATTTGGTGTTGATTTGGTTATTATTATCAATGCTAAAAAATGGTTGTGCTGCTTAATATTTTGTTTTCAGGATTCTCTGATGTATAGAAAGTTCCAGAGAACAGCATTTATCTGAAATAGAAATCTTTGGTAACATTATAAATGTCTTTACTATCACTGTTGGCCAATTTAATGCATCCTTGCTAAATAAAATCATGAATTTCTTATGAACGGTAGTTTATTTGCAAGGCATTTACAATAATTTAAACACTTCACTCAATTGTCAATTTTTTCACACTATAAATAGATCGTTATAGGTCAGTATAGGTTTGGTGCAAAGGCATCAAAAAGTATAAAAAACCCTGATTTAGTTGACTCCTTTATTTCAAGTCAATTTCATCAACTTCTCCCACCACTCAATATGTGTAAAGAAGTGTGGTCCATTATCTAGGTCCAACAGTCTTTTTCAGAGGCCTGCTATTTCAGCCATCAAATTGGAGAATTAATGATGTGGATACTCGTCTCTTATTTTGAAACCTAAATTCTTGGCTGAGGAGATGGGGCAGTGGGGATTAATAACTCAACTGAGTGACTAAAACTGCGTTGAACCATTGCATCTGCTCAAGTAGCAGTGGCTTTCTTCTGGTCTTGTCGTGACAAAAGATGAGAACGCGGCTGAGTCGGTCGATGTCTTTTAGTGTCTCCCAGCGCACGGTGTTTCCATTCCTTCAGCAGTGCTGTGAAGGTGCGTTTGACGGATCAGGGGCAGGTGGAGGCTCTGTCTGCGCTAGTGTTACAGCTTCATGTGCCTGCGTGTCATTAAGCATGTGGGAGTATACATGGCCGAGCAATCAAAGGCAGCAAAAGCAAAGGCAACCCCGCTTCACCATAATATCCTGCACGTTTTTTTTCCCTCTTCGCCTGTCTCACTCCATCCCACACTTGTTTAAACAGCTCATCACATCGGGAAACTTCCCAGATGTATTGAGGGAGAAACGGTTAACCAGTTGTAGACTGAAACAGCTTTCTAAAGTTCAAAAGTCTGTAACGATTTATCAACTGGACGGTTCAACACATTTCTGTGTTTAAAAAGTCAAGAAACACAAAGAAACACTCAATGATGTATCGCCACTGTCCTGGTGAGAGCTGAGAAGCGGGAAAAACATTGTAGGGTACATTTGAGAGTTTTAGGCCCACAAAAAGGGTCTTTTTCACACCATGAGAGGGTAAAATTCTGCTTTCTAAGCCTTTAGGGGCCGGGATCACATTCTTCTCCATCTGCATTTCAGAGGTGTGAACTAATTGACTTCAAAGCAATGGCATGGCAATAAATTGAAGAGTATGTATTAAAAAAGGGTCTGGCCACCTGCTTTGGGTTGCCCTGTCTATGACCACTTCACCTCACGAGCCGTAAAAATGCCGCCGCCGCCACCCCCATCCCGCTCTTTTAAACCCACTGATACATTCATTACTTGCAAGATCTCAAATTCACTTTGATGAAAGCTAAGGTTGATGTTCAGGTCTGTTGGTGATTCATATGGTGAGAAGAACAGAGGAAACCAGTGAGTATGAAGTATGCGGCAGAATCAAACACATAATGTCTAACAAGTGAGACAGCCTGAAACTGGAAGAGCATCACGGATATAGAAGGAAATACAGTGTTCAAAGTTCTGAAAATGCTAGGGAAAATGCTTCTGTTTTGCTTAACAATCTGACAGAAAAGTTGAATTGAATTATCAACATTTTGCATTTTGCAATCTTGTGCAAGATGAGCTTTAATTCAAAGAAGATTGCCATGATGATGATGATGATTAGGATTATCGATGCCATAAATATGGTTGTATTTGACCTAGAAATAGTGCAAAAGCATAAATATTGCCTATTTCTATTTTCATCATAATGTTTCTTGTTTGAAATTATTCAAAATTCTACAATTTTCTGTTTGTTTCCAGGTTTAGATTTTGAATCCCAGATTTTACATTAAAATAATTTGGTCTCAGGCAGAATGTTAAAAAATACACTTTTTAAATTATTTCAACCAATAATGAAAATTCTGTCATTATTAACTCACCCTCATGTTGTTCTAAACCTGTATGACTTACTTTCTACTGTGGAACATAAAAGAAGATATTTTGAGACAAGTCTCAAAGCTGTTTGGTTACCAAGAGTTTGTGTTCCACAGACGAAAGTCATTCAGGTTTTGAATGATATGGCTTTATCCAATATTGAAAATTAATCAAACACTGGAAGAAAGGTCTTTGGTAGGCTATATTGTAAGCATTAATAAGACTCTTAATCACAAAGACTAGACAAATCTCATGTCACAACTCAATCATGAGTATAGACTTACCATAGAGATGGACTGATGGCCACCGACCACACTCTGTCATATGTGGGGATTGTATGTAAGCACTGTCCAAACCGATCAGGAGCCAGAGCCCAAATCTAAAATGAAATTACAACCCTACTAAAATCATGAGTCAGGCAGACATTAACCAGCACTTCTGTTCAAAGCTTTGGGGTTAGTATGATTTTTTTTTAAAATAAATAATAATTTTATTCAGCAAAGGTTTATTAAATTGATCAAAAATAAAAACTTTTATATTGGTACAAAAAGTATATTTCAAAAAAATACTGTGCTTTTTATTCATCAAAAAATTCAGTTTTGCCATCACAGCAACAAATTACATTTCAAGATATATTACAACGGAAATCAATTATTATAAATTGTAACAATCTTTCACAATATTATCTTTTTTTCTGATCACATAAATGCAGCCTTGGTGAGTATAAGACACTTCTTTCAAAAATAGTAAAAACATGTTTAATGTTTTATCTTTGAAGTATGAACTTCGGATGTCCAAATACCAAATAGACCTGCCAAACAGTAGCACAGGGTCACTCTACATAGCAGCTTCAAGGCACCCTTGAATATAACTCCAATTTAAATAAATAATTGCGTAAGTGGAACTGAATTGGACTGGGTCCAAATTGACAGATTTAAAGATTTACTCCCACTGTTGCATACAAACTGTCTCCTGTAACAAAATTCTTCTATATACTGTACATGTCACCTTCAAATTCTACTGAAAGCCACACAGTGAGTGAAAAGAAACCAATGCAAGAAACCTAGTCATGGACATACAGTAGCTACCATATTTACTTAAATTAAAACAAAAGCAAAACATAGAGTGTACAATCTCACCTTTGCAGTCTTGTCTCTGGAGCCACTGACTATCACACCCCCTTTACAGTCAATGCAGTTCACCTCCTGATTGTGACCATAATACTCCACAGAGTAATCACTTTCTCTGTCATGAACAATTATTTTACCGTCACTGAAAAAATTAAAGAAGAGATTAAGAAATTAAAATAAGAAATTCAGAAGAGAAGAGCATTATAGCAAATAAATATTAATGAGATATAATTACAAAAAAGCAGCATTGTATTTTAGGATTAACTCATTGGCTATTCCTGATTAATTATAACTCAAAAGTCTTAACAGAATTGCAGAATATGCAGAATTGATGTTTTTCAATATATGCTATGATTTATGTTATATTGTTCTGTACTGTATTTTATGACTGTAAACAAAATGTGTAGTAGTAGTAGTAGTAGTAGTAGTAGTAGTAATAATAATAATTATTATTTTCATCATCATGTGTTTTAAACAGCAAACTATCCCAAACAATCAAACCATAAAGTGTGGACTCACTGCATGGCTGAACTACTGTAGTTAATATTTTACTATGTTTAAATTTAGGAAATACCTAGTGGCACAATAACAAAAAAAGAGGGAAAACAAGCACATTCCTGTTTTACCATTCAGGCGAAGAATACAGGTCGCTGATAGTTTCTGTGTGCTAATGGAAATTACATCAGTTTCTCATTTAAAAAAAAAAAAAAGAGGTAAAATAGTATTTTATTTTATTCAGTGACTATATTATAAGATTTGAAGAAGCAATTCCTTATCAAATCTGTTCATATGATTCCTGACGTGATAATTATAGTAAAACAATAAATCAAATAAAACAAATGACTAAAAAGAACATGGATTTACCCTCCTGCACTGATAAGGTGTGTGTCTGTCAGAGTGAATCTGCACACGTCTTCTTGGTGACCCGAGAACAGGGCCACTCGATTGTTCTGTAACTTCCCCCCCTCAGCTCTCAGATGGTACGCACTGATGTTTGCTGCCTGAGAGAGATACAGCACATCACAGTCCAGCTGTATCCACGGCAACAAGCTGTGGGCGAACAATCAAGGAATGGAAATTACTCCTACACATGTTTTTTCTGTAGCTCAATCTGTATCTTGGGGCTTAAGGTGACGAGGAGGCTAATAAAAAAACACAATAATGTCTTGTCCATATTGGCAAGGTCAACTACTCACTCTAAGTCAGAAGATAAATGTCTGAAAAATATGTATTTTGGGGTTGGACAATGAAAGTACGACATCTTCCAACTTACTTTTAAATTCCTTTTTCCCTTCTCCCTTACAAAGTATGGGTTGGGTCACATTATAACCATTTTATTTGACTAGTTTTAGCAATTGTATTTTTGCATCTGTATATGGCTAGTTATTTTATAGACAGTTTAAGTTATTTTTGCTTCCAATTTTGATACATCCAAAGTGCAAAATAAATGTGACTGAAGTTTAAAGGACTTAGGCTTATATATAAAGAATATAAAATAACTTACTTAATTTTCCATTTTAAAAGGACTTCTTTACGACAGACTCCATGGATCCAGTTGTGGGACACCCTCACTCTGTCCTTAAGAGGAATAGAAGGACACCTGAAAAAATTTAAGAATGTTTGAAATAATTTGAGATTACTTTAGATAATTGGCAAAATAAAGAAACTGCTGTATTCATGCTCCCCTATAGAAGAAGACTGAAAGGTCTCTGAAATTATACGCTGCTTCTTTATAGGTTTTCAGAATTTCCTTCCAGCAGACAGTGTAGACTGTTTAGCAGAAATGCACACTACATATATAAATTATTATATCATAGATTTAAAAATAAACAGAGCTGTCAACCTGTTTGTTCGTGTGTTAACAATATAGTACAACAATTTTGCAATAATTTTAGCTGGTGTAAGTGAGCTTATAATACAAATGTTTTTGACTTGGCACTTTCCACAAAAAGGACACAGCACAGCATTTGAAACTTATATTTTTTTAACTTCTCAAATAATGGTCAGTTAAAGAAAGTGCTTAACCTGCAGAAAATGTTGACCAACAACCTCAGGCAGTCAAACAAAATCCAAAATCCTTAGAGCTTGAAAAAAATAAACTCAACATTAAAAATTTGTATAAAAATTAAGAAAGTGCAATGTATTATTATTATTATTGCTGAACCTGCTGCAGTTCTTCCAAATAATGTATTTTTTGGGACACAAAGGGTTTCCCCCCATTCTTGGTAATAAGAGGAACGGTTTAAGAATTTTACCTTTAATTTTTGTAATAACAAATGAATAGAATTATATGATAACAGGGTGCATGCAAAATATAAGACATCCATATTCGTCCTCAAAAAATGTTGCGGCACATCAAAGTTCGTTTTCGTGGAAAGTGACTTAAGTGCTAGTTCAATTTGGTCTAATCTAAACAATTATACGAAGAAAAACAGGTTGACTACAATCCAACATCCTATTCATCTGCTTATAGATATATTACTTTTCCAATTTGTTGTCTTCAGGCCCCTTACGTAGATTGCACCTGTAAACAAAACCCACGTGACTATCAGCGTAAGAACGGAACTGAATCTCAACATACGCTGTTTTTATTACGTCACGAATGCTATGAATGCCCGTTGCCCTACGCAGTCTACGTAGTTCTGTTATTCTATGCGTAGGCCGAGAACTATTAGCTAGCAACACAGCTAGTGTATCTCAAAATCCTTACAAATCTATTCCTTGTCGTGTCATGCCAGTGTTAATAATGTCTTTAGCTATTTTCCTCCAAACAGCGTCTCTGGAGATGAACATGTAGCTTCTCTTGCACGCTTGTGAGAGGCGGCAGAGCGATCTGGGATCCAGGTAGGAAAAGACGTGGAAGAGCACATCCTCGGGTAACTGAAACAGAAACATCGCGGCTTCTTCTCCAGATCAGCGCCTTTCCTCTTTTCTTTATCACGCTTTGTCAGCCTCCACTAATATGAAGCGTATTACTGAGAGGACACTCGTCGGTTTGACGCAGGAATACGCAGAAGCCCATGTTTTTCTCAAAACGTGTAGTCACAGTAAGCGAAGGAAGCCATCACAACCAGTAGAGTCACGTGATCCACTAGATGTAGCTGACTAGAGCCAGTGACTTAAATCCATCAGGTTTTCTGCGGTGCCGTTCACTCAGGCTGAGGCTGTATGTATGAACAGTCGCTGGAGCTCTTACGGTTTTTTTTTTAACTCCTGTTTCTGTTGATTATGATGATTCTCTCTCTCTATTAATTATTAAATAAATTGAAATGTACTTTATAAATACTGTATTAACATATGAAAAATAAAAACATTCTGAAAAGGAAGAAAAGGAAAAATATCTTCCTTTTTCCAAAAACAATGCAAGTTGCATAATATTTGGGGATGCATATGGCATTAGATTGTAAAGAATTTATCTAGGCCTAGCCTATATAATTTTATATATATATTTTTTTTAATTACAAGCATTGAGGACTTTTTCAGTGACCCCATTAGTCTAAAAAAAAAAAAGTTAAGTATGCACTTATTTACCATGCAGAATATAGAAGTTCACAAAGAGCATATAACATATTTAGTGGTTTGGTCAGTGATGAGCATGATAAGGATTATGATTCCTTGGAAATGCGAGTTTAATTTCTAATGCTGTCTTTTTTTATTTATTTTTAATAAATAAAATATCTGAATAAAAATGACGCAGCCTGGTTTCAGTATAAACAATGTGTTTTCTAGCTCATGAGATTACTGCAATAAAAAATCCAAAAATTAGAAAAAAATAATTAAAAAATGAATCTTAAAATGACCAAATATAATAAGATTAGTCATTAAAAGTTTTACTCAAACCTCTCCCTTAATAAGTTGCATGCACAGAAAAAAAAACATTGAAAATTAATTTGTATTATTAAAAAGAGAGGTAGAAAAAATAGATAATTTAGATGTAATTTCATTTATTTAGTAGTCAAAGCTATTTTACACCATTATGAGCTTACACATTGAAGAAGCAAGAAAAAAAAACAATTAATGGCTATTTAACATGTTTAAAGCGTGTTTTAATGCATACATTAATAAAGGACTTTTTTGAAAGTAATTGCTTTATCTCATAGATTTGTGAAACTATTTATTGAGGTTTGTTATTATTCGTCTTCTCCTCTCATCTCTTGTGCCTCTATAGACGTTATTTCTCTGAAGACATGCTCAGTTGCTTGTGGAATGCAATTTTGTTCTTTTCTTCCCTCAGCCTGTCCTCCAATCACTCAGCTTGTCCACCCCTCACTCTATGGCACATTCAATTGCCTTGATGTTTTTCTTCTGCTTCCTCTTCTTTTTGTATGGTGAGTGTCTTGTAATTGACAGAGGACCCCATCTCATGTAAGCATTCACCGCTTGTCATTCTACAACATGTTTTTTATATTAGTGCCACAATGGGGCCATTTGATCCTAGGTTATGGTATGTGATTGTCAGTAATGCGACTACTTGGTGGCTGCCTTTGTTTGAACCAAAGTGGTGGCCTGACCTCAGCCCATTCAGTGCGGTGACCAAGTTACGCAGGCCTCTGTATCCTTTTACTTTTCCCTATCTCCTTTACGGAGACGAGTTTAGTTCAATGCAGTCACAGATATTACCTCTTTAACAGCCTCATCCTCTTTCTCTCTGTTTCTATAGAAAGCATGGTTTACAGACTTCACTGCTAATGTTTTGCATGCTTTACCAACAGATAATCTCTTTTGCAACAATAGGAGTTTGGTATAAGTAAAATGAGTGCATAAGCTGTTTAAAACATCAAGAAGTAAATAGAAATCAAAGAAAAATCAATAAGATATTTTGTCAATGAACATTGTGAATTTATTGCTTTAGGTACTAAACTAATGTTCAAAAGTTTGAGACTTTTTAATGTTTTAAAATAAGGATCTTATGCTCACCAAGGCTGCATTAATTTAATAAAAAATACAGTAAAACAGTAATATTGTTAAATATTATTACCATTTAAAATAACTGTTTTCTATGTTATATTTTTAAATATAATTCATTCCTCCTGGGAGGGCAAATCTGAACAAGCAGCCGTTACTTCAGTCTGATGTGGAGCTCAAGAAACGTTTCTTATTATCATCAATGTTGAAAGCATTTGTGTTGTGTATCTTTGCGGAAACTGTAATACATTTTTCAGGATTCTTTGATGAATTTATTTTATTTTAAATCTAGTTTTTGTAACCTTCTAAATATCTTTACTGTCACTTTTGATCAGTTTAATGCATCCTTGCAGAATAAAAGTACTAATTTCTTTCAAAACCTTTGAAAACAGTATGGTTTCCTCAAAAATGAAAATTCTAATTCTAATTAGAAATTATTCTAATTCTAATGTCATTCCAAATAATTTGTAAGTCTCAGGTGCTATAATGCAAAACAGAACAACAAGGTTGAAGTCATATTCATGGAAAAGCTCTGTTTGGTACATTCATAAGAGATGTTTAATTCGATTTGAATCAGTCTTTTGAGTTGGATCTTTTCAGGGAATCACTGATCCTGTTAAAAACATTCCTAGTGATTCATTCACAACTTGGACTGATCCGGTTCTTGAGTTGAAGTCACTGACTCAATTATCCAGTCACAGCAATTCTCAAGTTATCAGCTCACTGGAGGGGAAGATTATCAGGTAATAATGACTTACATTTGTGTCTGTTTCTCATACAAAGCTATTGTATGACTTGGAATATGGTGCATTAGTCATACAGACTCCTATAATGGTGCTTTTTTCCCCTTTAGAGGCTCGACAGATAAAATATTCTTCAAATAAAATGTATGAATTAATAATTACATCATTTACATAATTGTGCAAACAGTTCCTGCACTGTAAAATCAAATTAGTTGGGCTTACTTAAAAAAAGCATGCAAACCGATTGCCTTGAAAAATCTAAGTAAAGTGAAATAGGAATAGTATGTTGTAGTTGTTATAGTTTACTTACATGAGAGTTCTAGTAACGAAAAAAGAACTGTAGGGGGTACTTGATCCTTTCATTTAGGTTTACTCATGACTTAGTATAGCTACTCACTGACTTTGCATTGCGGCATGAATAAATTATGCAGTTGCTTTGTTTCACAGTTGTTGATTTTATTTGCCAATTTTATTTGCTGTCTTGTGTCAGTAGTAGCACAACAAAAAGAGCAAATAAAATTGTTATTGTTACAATTAATGAAAATAAATGAAATTGAATTGTTACCATTGTTGTGATTCACGTGCTGATTGTTTAAGTCTGTGTGTGACGTTAGCATATTACCACAGACTATTTAAGGATTATATAAACCCAATTAAAAGCATCTCAAGGTATTTATAAATAAAGTTAAAAAAGTTCATTAATAAACACAAAAAATAAAATACACTACAAAGGGAACACTAATCACTATACTATACTATAATGGTGAGTACAAAAAAACACATTTTAGGAAAATCAACATCAATTTATGAAGTTAGCTTATATGATGTTCTCTCAAATATTTCAGTTGTATTGAAAATTCAACATTCAAGATGACTTTGGGAAACGAGTGAATGCAACTAGTGAAAGATAACTGCAGACATGGAGGAAATGGGTCTATTAAGACTCTACAAGTCTATTAAGACTCTTTTTCTTTTCTTCTTGCACATTAGCAACATATTAGTGCACTGCTGCCTCTCACTGGTTTATTAATATCATTGGTTCCTTTGTGGCTACTTGAATATTTGAAGTAAGTGTCACTCTAAACAGTAAGTAAATTGTTTTATTTGCCTTGAAAGTAGCTGTAACTTAATAAAACCTAGTAAGTATAACAACTAAGTAAAGATAACTAATTAAATCTAAGTAAGGTAAACTATTGAATTTTACAGTGTGTAGATTAAATATGTTGTTCTTCAATTTATTAACCTCTGAAATTCAGGTATCTGAATAACTGTGTCCCAGATACTGGAAGTTCAAAAAAAAAAAAAATCATTTATGGTTGGCTTTCCAGCTGAATTGTCATGACTGAAAGGAGATGAAGAAGGAGGGGGAATCTTCCCGTTTGATCTTTTTAGAGGGGTGCAGGGTGCGCTGTGTGGCTGGCAAACACATTTAGCCTGTAATTGTTGAGATCATTCAGACAATCGGCCTTAGAAATGCATGGGCAAACAAAAGATTACAGCTCCAATTGGAAAAGTCAACAGTTCCTCCATATGTCCCATATACAAACAGTCAAACTGTCATGTCCCATCTTCTCTTTGAACAATGTTTGCATGTCATTTATAACTTAGTGATTGGCTGCTGGCTTGTGCACTCTAGGAATACAGCCAATATAGTGTTGCTATTTTTGTGACATGAACTTACATTTCCATCTCATGCATTGTTGCTTTGATAAAACCATACTGCTTCTCTCTTTTCTGTGAATCAGTGTGTAAATTATTCAGCAATAAGTACTACAATACTACAACAAGTTCAGACTTTTAGTTTAGACTTTTAATGGCTTGCTCATTGCAAAGACTACAGATGTCGTATGGGTGCTAGAAAGAGCACTCAAGGTGGACTTGCATTATTTTAACCCATGTTTCCTCCATTGAGCTCCAATTTGCAGGAAGGGTTTTATGACCAGGGTTAGGCAGAATGTGAAGTAAAGGCAGCTTAGAGGTTTGGGTCATCCCATTCTCTCACCCCTGCCTTTCTGCCAGTTCAGCAGGGGAGCTTGTACAAGTCTAAATTGCTCCCTAAGCAAATTAAGAAGGTAGCCCTGTTTGTTTATCAGGGGTTAAGGATGACGGTTGCAGCTCAATAAAATGGATGAAAGCAGTTTTGCGTCCCCTCTTTCTCAGTGGAATTGCTCTTCATTTGCATGGCATCACAAGCTGCACAGAAGGTGTGATTTTTCCCACAACCTGCTGGATCCCCTGGGTTTCTTACAACTTTATGGTCATGGAGACAAATTTCAGGGGAAACTGAGGCCTGATAAAGCAGAATAACTGTGGCAAATTATCAAGGTCTGTTAATCAATAGTAGACGTCATCAGTGTGAAAAAACGGAGTCAATTGGTGGTTCCGGTGGTTCATTTATTTGATAACACTACCACCAAACTAAAAGCTTGGGGGACATCAAACATGTGCATGAACTCAATGTCTGGGTTTCTGGGTGTATTTTAGATCCAGTTCCTGGTCACCAATTATTATTATTATTATTTTTATCATCTTAATCAGATTTTTCATTCACTGCTTTGCTTACATTGTTCTGTGGTGTGAAAAATTGCAAGTAAATTTCACAAACTATTACAGCTAGTAACACATTGAAATAAACATGCCATTTTGAAGTAGGAAAAAAAATGAAATAGTATTTTCTGGTAAAACGTGCTACAATTATCTTTGTTAATATGTAAACTTTGAAAAATTACTTTTTATAGTTTATGTGCATGTACATATTTTAATATGGTTGTATGGTTTAATATGTTTTCCTAATCCCTTTTTAAAAATCATGAAATAAAATCTCTAAACATTTAAATCGACTTAAATTAACATTTGCCCTATAATCTTAAATCTGCCCTTCTTTGTTTGTCAGTTTTAGATTTAAAACATGTACGGTTTGTCTCCTAAGTAGTTTATTTAGAAATGTCAATAAGCTTTTTTCCTTAATTGATTACCATCCATTGAACTGGATTACACTGTTGGTCCATCACAGCTGAATGGAACTAAACCGGCATACTAGAAAGTCAAAGAAACATTCTGAAGCTCTGGCCTTTCTAGGAGTTTGACCTCTGCACCCTGGCTGAGCTACTAGCATAACATGAGGCAGAACACATGGCGTATTGCACCATAAAAACAATGCCAGCCTTCGCTAATGTACCTGTATAACACGTTTTTCAATGATGCATGAGATGTGTCAAGCCAACACTAATTAGAGGATGATTTTTGGCTGAATCGGTTAGAATTTTATGATGCAATTAATTTGATTAAAAAGGGATCAGAAAATGTCTATTTTTTCCCCCCTCTGATCGTAATTTACATAGCATTATAACTGCAGTAATGCATATCTCAGGCTGAGAGGAGTCATTAATAATCTTCCTCATCACAGACAAGAGCAAGATAGTGATCTCACACCACAAATCCCCGGTTCTTGTTTTCTCACTATACGCTGCCCTCTGGCTTTTGGCTCCTTGGAACCCTGTCCGCAAACACACTGCACCCCTGCCCGGACAAAACAGATACCCCTCCAATCAGATTAAGCTACAGGGAGTTAAAGGTCTGAGATTAAACAAAAACACCTGAGCGAGGGTGAGGAGACGGGGCCAGGGAGCCGTAGTGTGTCCGGTTCAACCAGAGGAGAGACCAAACAGTGTAGCCCCCCTGGAGAGACAGTCCTACTGAGCCGTTGACCTGAGATGTGCCATTCCAAACATTCTGGGGGGAGAGACCCAGTATCTCCATCTCACTCTGTATTGGTCTCTAACCAGAAGGGTTATGCAAACAATGGTGGTATTTATTATGATGCTATTGCATGACAAGTCGTTTCATACAAAGACCGCACTGGCCTAATTTTCTATGGATGAGGCCATTGGAACGTCTAGAACGCTTCTGGAAAAGACCCTTTGGCAATTTTAACTATGTATAGATAGATGCCTTTTATACACTTATTTCGTGTGTTATTTAAAGGGATAGTCACCCAAAAATGAAATGATGCCATTATTTATTCACCATCGTGTAATTTCAAACCTGTATCAAAAAGAAGATATTTGGAAAAATGTCTCAGAAAATTGAACATTGTCTAAATAATCAGTCCATGGATGTTTTCCACAAACATTTTTTTAAGCTATCTTCTCGTATGTTCCACAGAACAAAGAAATTTCATTTTTTAAACAATTTTGGAAAAGCGCATATTAGAACAGAACACATTAGACAAAAGACGTCAGTATCCTAAGGTAAATTTATTACAGGTTTTTAAATAAATATTTCCATCATTAAAATTATTTTACACATCCTCAAATAAAAATATATTTATATTTGTATAAAAAAACAGACAAACAAAATGCAACGAAGAACAAAAGCTTTTCCTACAGTCCGTACAATGCATTTATACACCTTGGAATTTACAGTTTAAACCACGGTAGGAAACCTGCGATAATCAAAATGTAGCTGCCACATTTAAATATGTATTTAAAGCTCTGTTTGCTTTAACCGTGTTTATCTCCAGAGAGTTCCAGAATCAAGAACCAGAGAGGTTACTGAGAGATGAGCTGGGTATCTTATCGCTGGGTGGTCGAGAGGTGCCCCGGCTGCCTGTGTAACCGAATACAGCCTTGTGGTGTCAGTGCATTCTCTCAGGCCCTTCAAGTCCCCTTGAGCAGCAATACGAAGAGTTATAAATTACTCTAAAACCATCGAAATCAAATGAAACCAAAGCAGATCAAGAGAGGATAGACGGATGAAGTCCACGTACTACTAAAATGTCAGCACTTACACGTCCCGTGCTTCGCTTTTCTATACTCTTACACAGGTCAGTACTAAAAGTCAAGGGTACAAAAATAGATCTCTTTTTTTCTCGAGATGTTTTTTTTTTTTTCTTTTTTTGTTATTTCTGAAAATTCATTAAAAAACTAAAGGTTAGGTATATTGTTGCTCAGTACAAAAAAATGTTTGTAGGAGTCCACAAGAGGAGTCTGTTCATTGTTTGAGAAAGTCTCTCGCTCTCTGTCCTCTCCTTTTCTCCGGCTTCACTCTTCAACGCTCTCCTGAGTTGCGGGTGCGTTTAGTCCGTCTGTTGAAAGGGTAGTTGATGAAATCAAAGGGTCTGTGCTCTGCGATTTGGTGTCCCTTGGGCAGCCTCTTCATGAAGTGGACTTCCCGCTGGTGTTGTCTGGTTTTGGAGCCCTTGCGGGGTCTGCCTTTGCGTGTGAAGGCCATGTACCAGCCTTCATACTTCACATTCTGCAGAGCTGTGTAGTTGTTCTCCAGGACTATCTCTGTGAAAATGCAGTCTTTCCCCTGACCGTTTCTCTGTGAGAACAAGATAAAGACAAACTTTTAGCTCCTGATTGATGGGAAATATGAAGCTTATCGAAAAGTATTTTGGAAAAGGTCTGCTCCAGTTTACATAGGGCTTCCCCACACGCACACAGCATATGCTTAAGTCATTACGATCCCAGATCAAGAGGGAGAAATGACAGCAGAAGCCAATGACTTTCCCCTTGCAGTAAACACCATTGCGGATTCATCCTCTGAGAAAAATAGTTCTTCTACTGTTCATTATATAGGCATAAACCGTATTAAGTTGAGTCCAGAAGGTATTATGGTAATATTTTACTTTCTCCAGGACATTGAACAATATAAACACTATATGGTAAAGCTAGTTTTGCCTTTAATATAGGCATCGCATCATTGTACGTTCATAACAACAGGACCTTTAAACGTTATCTGGCCAGTAAATGCAAACGGGGTAAGGAGCCAAACCAGGAGTCCAAACCTTTCCCCAGCCTCTTAACAAAATAGCCTGTTAAAAATCTCAAATCCAAAACGCTTGCATATCAACCAATAAAAAACAACAACAGAAAAAAACCCTCTCTCATGCAGGCTGTCGTTGGGCGGCCAATATGTCAGATAGCATAAGATCAGGGGTGCCAAGCAGATGGTCCACCTGGCAGGGTGCTGGGAGGTGGGGGCCGAACCTCCATCCCACTTTATTACCATTCACAGCAAGGAGAAGGCACAAATCCACATTGGAACAAGAGTAGCCAGCTAAAAAAGGAAGAAAGATCCCATTCTTCACACTCGATTTTACCCACTGCAACCAGGAAACGTCTGGTGTCCACTATAAGATAAAAATCTAACTCTTGTTTGATTATTTGAATGAACTCCCTAATAATGATAAAATCAGGGACATCCACAAGCAATTGAATGCTGAAACTACTACATGACTATATGAGTAATGTTTCTGAATTTCTAATTTATCAGATCTTTCTCTTCTTATTCTCATTCATCAAAAACCGTTCAATCCGAACAGAAAAGTGACTGAAACATATGCTGTGTGTGTATAACAGAATATGTAAACTGAGCACTATTATCAGTGACAAAATTATTATATAATGACTTTTTCCTCATACCTTGCCAATCAGTTTCCCTCTTCTGCTCATACAGATGTAGAATCCCGTTTCAGCTCCTTTAATTCGAACTCGACTCCCAAAAGTGTCCGTCTCCACTATGAGTTTGGCTGGAAAAAGGAAAGAAGATTTTTTATTAGATGCTGTGACTCGGAAAATCTAAATTACGATCAGTCAATCAATGGGAAAATGTCATGAGTAAACACACGTGCACATATGCACACCGGCATAAATATGTGAAATCTAAAGGGCCTACTCTTTAGGATTTATGTAAGCTTAAATTCTAGTAGAACGATAAAAACATGTGCAGTGCACTTCAATTCTTCTGGAAGAAACCAAAGGCTTCCTGGCAGGACTTTCAACTTTTTACCTTTTATGTAAGTACATAAACATTATGTGAATTGTTATCACGTCATCCATGTACCAAAAAATAAACAAAGAACTTTTAAATATTTGAGTTAAATGCACCATTTAAAAATACAAATATACAATGATACTTTTAAAAATCACTTATTTTTTTTATTTTTTTATTCATTATTAAAGGTACATTAACAGTTCAGGTGTATTATAAGAAAATCAAGGCAGTGTTTGCAGGGAAACTGACTTTCCATGATGGATATTCTCCATGCCAAGAATTAGCACTTGCAGCCATTCTCTGATTCAGCCCCCATACTCTGAGTGATCGTAAAGAGTTACGGTTCAAATGGAGGGGGTCAGATAACCTGCTGGTGAAGAGCCTAACCACAAGCCCAGAGCCGGAGCCAGGCACTGGCCCGAACTAACAGCCCTGCTGTCTCTACAACATGCTCAGGTGACATGGATGTCACCAAAACCATGCAGAGCTAGAGCCAGGCTTCCAAAAATACCACAACAGAGCTGGTAATTATTGGGTTTGCATGTGGAGAAACCACATAAGTGAGAGCTACAAATAAAAGAGATCTGATTTAGGTAAAGTAACAAATTAAATATGTAAGCGAAATGTTTTTATTTTTTTCATAATGTTTATCTGTATGAAATTTTTAGTGAGGAGCTTTTACAATATTTTAACTTATGATTGTATAAATTATCATATTAAACAAAAATGAATAGAACACTTAATCACTGATGTATGATTTTATAAAACCAAACATACACATTAATGATCAAATTGATCCTAGAAATACTTAAAACAGTTAGATTTAGGCTCTATGAGATCTGCCATCAGGACCGAATGACCATAGAAAGCAAAAGTGAGGGTCAGAATTCGGCTAGACATATTTTCATCCTGAGCTGGTCGGGAGAGGAGGGGAACGTTCTTCAAGAAATGTTCAGAATGTTGAAGTAAGATGAGTTCTAATGGCTCTTCCAGACCCGCACGTCTCTCTAGAGACTCACCTTCAACAATCTAGAATCCATTTAACATTTTTTGCACTCCACTGCTTTTTTAACTTCACCAACTGAACAGATGCCCAGCTATTCAAATGCAGTGTACCATAGATATCCACAAAATAAAGAAACATAAATACAGTTCCAGTTAGACCCAGAAATGGCATTTACAGCCTGATATCATCTATAGTTCACAAAGACCTTTTCATTCTAGTTCTTCAGAAAAAATCTATGTAACTGTGCTTTAGACACTTCGAAATCTATTAGAACCTACAATAAAATGGCTTTTGATCTCTAAAGAACAATATAGTGAACTCAAGACCCCATGCAAAGAACCACTGAAGAACCGTAGCCTATTAAACATGTTCTTCAATGTATTTAGCAAAATATTTACATGCAAAACGCATTTTAAATGATTCCTCAAAGCGCCAAAGCGTCACAGAAGGTTTCATGGTTTGTGTAAACAGATTACATGATTTTGTGCAAGATAAATAATGAGATGCTCTTACCATGAGCGTCACCATCCTCGGCCATTGCGTTGATTTTCTTGTTGGCCAGAACTTGCACGTGCTTGCCGCTGGTTCGACTGTAAAGCTGGTAGGTCCGGATTAGTCTACGGCTGACCCGGTCCGTCACCTTACTTTGCTCACTCACATGCTGTGTAAAATTAGGCGGGGACTGAATGGTTACCTGTCAGAAATTAAATACCATATAATCAATACCTGCACAAACTGCTTCATCATTCGTTCATACGGGCCTATAAATTACACCGCGCTCCAATAATAATCATTTAAAATAGGCCTAATGCAATCGAAATGAGAAAACGTGTCCGTAACGTATTCATTTTTAATTTGGGATTTTAGAAAACGAAATGCGCTATTAGGAAAACTGTCGTTTGTGGCTTAAAATAAATTACATTTCAAGCCAAACTGTCCTAAACGCTTAAGTCGAGCCCTTTATGTTATGTCTCCACGACATGTTTCATCACTGACTCAAGGCTGGCATACTTCACGCGCCTGTGCCAGTATGTTAGTGTTACCTGCCAGGTTACAGCGCCCACTGTGATACCCATCTGATAAGAACATCCTCTCCCATCGCACTTTTAGTGCCTTTTAATTTAACGTGCATTTTTATGCAAAGCAACGGTATATTTAAATAAAATATAAATCTTAATTTAGGAGCTATATTATTTAGGCTAAGTATGGAATTGATATATTAGAGTAATAGTGCTTTACAGTTTCTCTAACAATACGTGTAGGTAAATTAAAATAAGCATTTAATAAAATGGCAGTAAAAAGCATATTTAAAGATGTTGCACATACCTGAGCATAGTAGCAAAACGCAAAGAGGTGAAGGAATCTGCAGGAAGAGAGAAAATCTCACATTAGACTCTGGAAAGCGAAGCTGTTAATGTGTGAAAACAAATAATAAAGGAAATATACTCACAGATAACTCAATCGTGATGGTATGAGCCTCATGTTGCTGGAATGGAAGGGCCTCACAGAAAAAAAAAAATGTGTGTAGCCTAATTTGCAAAGATTTAAAAAAACAAAAATCAGGTTTTCCCGATGAAATAAATGTATAAAGTCCTGCGCTGGTATCCCAACTGTTACTCGCAACATATGATGAACAGATCAACTGGCAAATTACGAGATCTGCTGCTCAGAGGCAGAAACAATGTCCAGACTGACACCGGTGACAAGTATAAGCACTAACTGGGTTTCCTTCATAAGAACGAGAATAACAAATAAGTGCACTTAACGCAAAACTCACAGCATGTAAACGATTTACTTTTCAAGTTTTAGCGAACGAGCTTCTGATGCACCTAATCATACAGACTCAAGTCCCGTGCTGTCCATGAAGGTGAGGAGCGCAGCAGAAATAGATCCTTTGACGTTTGATCCAGTCTGACTCCTTCGTGAATGTCAGTCAGAGGAGGCAGGACAGTGCATCTGATGAGCTTTCTTCAAGAAGCAGTGCTGCTGGACTCTCTTATCCCCTCCTCTTCTCCCATTGCCAGTCAGTCTCCAACGTCAACCCCGCTCGCGCTGACACCCCTGGTTAAAATTGTAGGGTTGGTCCTGGAGGAACAAGCCCCCTTTTCAATAGAACAAAAGCAGGGGGGTCTCACCCAAACCCCCACCAACGAACCATTTTTAAATATGCCTTCACCTGAGTCCATAAGCACTCGGAGGAGTTTAGACGAGCGCGCGTTCATATGCTCGGTTAATAATAAAACGTCAAGTTATTAACAATCATTCATTTACACTCTTAAAAATAAAGGTGCTTCACGATGCCATAGAAGAACCTTTTTGTCTAAATGGTTCCACAGAGAACCTTTAACATCTGAAGAACCTTTCTGTTTCACAAAAGGTTCTTTGTGGCGAAATAAGGTTCGTCAGTTTACAAAAAGGTGAGAAAAAGATGGTTCTTTAAGGAACCTTTGACTGAATGGTTCTTTGTGGAACCAAGAATGGTTCTTCTATGGCATCGCTGTGAAGAACCTTTTAAGCACCTTTATTTTTAAGAGTGTAGGACCTTACTGAACAGGCAATAACAAATAAAATAAAATATATATAAAAAAAACATATAAATAGAAATATATATTCTCATCCAAACCTACAGTAATCAAACATCAAGTAGCCTAGCTAAAATGTGTGAATTCTGATGTCAAAACTGAAACCGAGGCTATTGTGCAAGGCAGCAGACTGCAGAACTGGTTTGCCGCTGACTTGTGTATTGCAAAAGGAAAGTGTGAGACATATTAAAAGGATTACAGACGATTAGCGTTTTTTTTTTTCTCAAAAGAAAAATCCCTAAAACATCAGAAGGATAACACAGGTGTGAAGTGTCCCATTTTTTGTCAAGCACTGACAATGCACTTTAAACTCACATAAAAGTCTGTAAGAATCTGTCATTAAATGGCATAGGCTACATTTGATACTAAATCAGGCATAATACTAAATTACAACTGACCTGAAATATAATTTAAATGCATTTAATGTTAACTAAATATATACTTCAAATACTAGCCTAAATAAAAAATGTGAGATGTGCGAAAATTACGAAGCAAACAATTAGTCAAGCAAAGAAAAAGATAAAGTCGATCAATCTATTTCTAATCTGGACCAATTAAACGTCAAAATAAATCAGCCCCACCCTCCATTATGTTACTTTTCAAAAACCGACATCAGAGTAAATTCTGATGGCCCACCATCACTCAAGAGAGGTCGCCCCTTAATCGCAGCTTTTTAAACAGGTTAAATGCCTTATTGCCCACGCCCGTCAAATGAAATGTTGAAGATGAAAGGGTCAATATCTACAAGTGAAACTTATTTCATCAGCAATGAATTAAAATGTCACCAACAAATGGCATGATATTAGACCGCTTGTAATAATGCTTTTTGTGTGCGCTGTCACCACAAACACCTTCTCTTTATGTGAATAAATGGACTACGAAAAACTCTACTAAGAACTAATTTGAGGAATATGAGCTGTGGAATATCCCATGCAACAATACTTTGTTCCACAGGAGGGCGCCACTCAAAACTGTTGCAGGTGTAAGGTACAATCTATAGCCTATATATTCTTAAATTGTTTAAGGTCGACCGGGAAGTAACAATTGTGAACAAACAACGTGTTATTTGTAGAAATTGTATTTCTATATTTGTTTCCAATTTGATTTGCTTTTTAGTTTTTATTTCAAATGTTTCCAGTGTGTTTTTAAAATATTTTGAAGAAAATTCGATTAGCCTACTTCAATGAATTCAAGCAGAAAATGTTAAACTGTTGTTTTCTATTAGTCTTAAAAGTAGGTAAATAGAGAAGAAAAGCAACACTCTTTGTATTTGACCTTAATTTACACAGTTTAGAGATTAATAGTGGATTTCTAAACTAATTTGTAGCAGATACATAAGGGAATATTACTATATGAAAGTTTGAGTTACAGATGTTAAAATGTTACAACACAACCGCTCTCCCTATTCTACATGACTAATGAGATTCAATAAGGGATTCTAATTATATTTATGTAAATCATATTAAACATACCTTTGAATAAATAGACAAACAGCAAAATGTTGTTCCATAAACAATGCATTTTATTGATAAGCTCTAATGTCTTATTAGTACAAAGTATTAGCTTTATGTCACATGTGCATGTCCATTTAGCCAATCAACAATTCTCTGAAGTTTTGTTTTCATGTTAATTTGTGAGCAATTGTGATGACGAGCAATTGATCTGTGCAGTAGAATTCAAATACCCGGTGATATCTCTGCTTTTAAAGGAAATAACTCCTCATGCTTTCTTCTGGTACTTGGGAAGGTCTTGGGACATGACATGTTTTCGTTCTTTCTTTTTTGTATACATTGGGCTTGGTGTTTAAGTGGAGCGATATTAATGGAGCATTGAAAAGTCAACCATCTAATTCCATGGCTGAGTACTTCAGCACAGCCTGAGGCAGAACTGGGCTCCTGGTTAACTTTGTGTCTAACTGTCTGTTGCTCATTGCCTAATCAACTGCAGGATGACTAATCTGCAGATGAGCTGCTGTCAACACACACATTTGCACAAAAACATAAACACCTGAATACACAAGAACAGAGCTAAAGGAGAAAAGATGCATTTTTGCAGAAGGATTTACAATAAATATCTCATAATATCTCTCTTAAGTGTAGCATGGATTTCATTTGAGACTTTTCAATGCAGTAATCACTATTAAACAAGCACAAGATCATGCTAATTCATTCTAAATTGGATTTAAATGTCCCTAATGCAAGGCTTCTGCCAACAATTTGGTCGACAGCTATCTTCTGGTTTTAAATATTCAATGGAAATTGCATTTTTGATTAGTTTTATATGACCAAACATTTCTAAAAGTGATTCGGCCCTTAAAAATGTATCTCTTTTGATGGATTGGATCTGTAAAGAGAGAAAGAAAAGAGAGAGAGGCAGATATGTGGAGGGTGGAATGGCACTCCTGGAAAGCACATAGCTCTCCTGAAGTGTTGACAACCATGTCTGATGTGGGCAAGGTGCCAGAGTGGAATTACTGGAATAAATGACATTTTTTCAGACCTGATGGCAGTTGTACATTCTTTTCTGTCATTGTTACTTGTGTATTTCCACGCATTAAATGCACTTTTAAAGAATATAAATAGAATATAAGAATATAAAAATATAAAAATATAAAGAGAATAGTAAAGTTAGGAAATATAAAGGGATAGTTCACACTGAAATGAAAATTATATCATTATTTACTCACCCTCATGTTGTTCCAAACCTGTATGACTTTCTTCATTCTGTGGAATATAAAATAATATATTTTGAGAAATCTCTCTGTTTTTTTAAATACATATTTATACATTTTATTGTAAAATTAATCAGAAAATATATTTAAAATATAAAATATATTTAACTTTTTTCTGTCTTTAAGTGTTTCTTTTTTAATTTGAGGAGTGACATTACTAGTTACTCAAGTCAATTTTTTAATTAACTTACAGAATTTTTAATTCTACAAATAGATATAGTATTTTTTTCTTCATAATTTGTTGATAATGTCTATTATATATATGTATTTATATTTATATAATGTCTTTTTAAATACATTTTGTATCATTGTTTTTATTGTTATATTGTAAATTTATTTTTCTAGTCATTACTCGTTTTGTGTATAATGTTTTCACAATATTGTATGTAAACACAATCATGTCAATAAAGTACTTTTAAACTGGAATTGAATGAGAGAGAGAAAATGAGAGCACTGGGGGTCTGAGAGACAGAGAACAAGTGTCAGAGCTTTAGTTAAGACAAGTAACTAAATGATAAAATGATGAATGATAAAAAGTCGAAGAAGGAGGGAAAGAAAAAGCAGAGAAGAGAGAGGGAGAAGAGCAGGGGGCTGGGCCAGAGGACCCCTGCGGTGGTTGGGATGGCTGTCGATGCTCCTGGGGTTAAGAGGAGGGCAGGCAGGCCCTGTGCCTGGCTGCAGGGAGTAGGCTACCTGCTGGGTGCCTCTGGGGCCTGATGGCTCTTCCAGAAGGCCCAGAGAAGAGCGCAGGAGGGGCAGACCGGTGGATGAGAGACTCCCTGTACTGGAACCCCGCGCTTGTCAATCCGCCCTGCTTTCAACCGCGTCACTGATGACTCCTGTCTCGCCTCAGCCCTCGCCATGGTAACGCACGACAGCCCTGCTTACAGTTAAGATTCATCACAGAGCAGGCCAAGAAACCCAGCAAGACAAAACACACCCCAGGGAAGAACACTCATTTGAGTACCAATACCACTCAGCGGTGATTGAGAGGTGGCAGCATTGTTCTCACTTTTAAAGTGTCTTTTCAGAGGGACTCAGGGTGATGGACAGGCGTCACAGCAACACACACCGGCAGAACAAACCCAGAGTGAGGGACATGTTAATTGGAGGGAGGGAAGGAAATGGATAAGCAAACACACTAATGGTGAGGAACCTCGACAGCAGAGCCACAGATTAGTTCAGTATGCAAAGAATATAATTGGCCCAACACCAGCTAATGACCTCCAAAGACTAATGTCATAGTGATCGCATGTGACACAGACTGTCACATATGTTTGCATTTGTGTTGATGGGCTCGAACCGCACAAGGTGGGTTAAAGCGCAAATACGCAATCAACACCCCCTCAGCATATATCGATGGCTCATTATCTTATCATACCACCACGAAGGCTCTTTAAATAGTCCTGCTGAAAAGGGAGGAGAAGTCTATAATATGGGATATGATTGATGCAAAAACAAATCACGAATAATGTAAAATTAGTGCAACTTTTTTAATGAGATTAAAAAACTTGTTGAGCAAAATCGCATATTATTTAGAACTCAACCAAAGCTGCCCACCACTAGAATCCAAAAAGGTCAAATTGAACCGGGTGTGATTTTTGGATTTTTTTTAAACAGAAGCATTAATGATCTGATATTCCATGTACTAACGCAATTCCATTTAAATATTAAATGAAGAGGTTCTTCAATCTTCGTATCCATTTTAATGTTTTAATGTCTCTTAGGCTCACCAAGGATCCATTTATTTGATCAAAAATACAGTAAAAACAGTAATATTTTGAAATATTATTACAAATTAAATAACTGTTTTCTGTTTTAATACACTAGTCAACATTTGAAGTGGATCAAAACCTTTCATCAAAGTTGTCCTAAAACCTAAAACCAAAATGCGTTCTTGTCGTAGGACAACTTTGATGAACTTTTTTGATCCGCTTCAAATGCTGACTACTATATATCTTGAAATACCTTTTTGAAGATATATCCATATGGAAGAAAGAATTTCACTGGCATCTGCTTATGAAAATCTCTACCTGCACATACTACAGCAGTTTATTCCCATACTTACAGTTTGTGGTTGTTTCACAGTCCCGTTGGGTTTGACCTAATATAAGTCTTTTCTCATTGAACATATGTTACTAATACATATTCCATATGAACATGCTGAAAAATATGGTATCAACATCTAGCACTCTACCCACTCATACTGATCGTATGCCAGCTGTTTGTATTGAGGCGCATCAGGTCTGATCTGCTGCCTGGATTGAGCACAATAACATTTTACCATTTGAATTTCTCCAACTTCTACTTCTTTCCTTTGCATGTCATTTTAAATGTTTGGTGTGTGCGTGACAGAGCTGTACCGTGGGGTGGTGTGGGGTCCTGGGGCTCATGTCTGGGGTAATTGGAGGTTGGTGGACGCACTCAGATCCATCAGCCAGGCTGAGCTGCAGGCAGCGTTGGGTGCTGGGTGGTAACTTAAAAAGCCGCGTCACGCCTTGTTGAAGAGCCTGGGTTGGTAAAGAGGTGAAGGTCAACAGTCATCCCAAAAACCAGGTTTAGGTTGTCACTGGACACACCACACACATGCAGACTGGACTCCCAGATCACGACCGAAGAAAAGCAGCTGCACATTTTACTCCCTGGATAGGAATAGATGAACACATACAGAACATTTAGATGATTTTCAGAGAAATGAAAAAAAAAGTTAGATAAATACATTACTATTCAACGTTTGGGGTTGGTAAGATTTTATAATGTTTTTGAAAAAAGTCTCTCATGCTCACCAAGGCTGTATTTATTTAATCAAAAAAAATACAGGAGAAAAAGTAATATTGTGAAAATATTACAATTTAGGTTTTCTATTTTAATATAGTTTAAAATGTAATTAATTCCTGTGATGGCAAAGCTGTCAGCAGTCATTATTAGCCTACTACAGTCCCCAGTGTCACGTGATCCTTCAGAAATCACACTATGTTGATTTGGTGCTCAAAAAACATTTCTTATTATTAACAGTTCAAAAGTTGTGCTGATTATTATTTGTCTGAAATCCATGATACTTATTTTCAGGATTTTTTGATGAATAGAAAGTTTAAACGAACAGAATTTATTTGAAATAGAAATCATTTTTAAGTCTTTATTGTAACTTTTGATCAGTTTAATGCATCCTTGCTGCATAGAAGTACTAATTACTTTTTTTTTTTAAATCATGTGAATAAGCCACATTGGAAACACATCTACCGAATATATTCCTAGCTATTCCTCCAAAAATTCATGTGACTTCACCTTAGATCATGTGACTGAAATACCATCAGACCAGTATCATCACATAAATGTTGTTCTTCTGATTCTGTCAAATTCATGGGATGGAAACGCTGCTTTATCCTTAAATTGTTTTTGTGATATCTCAATTGTTCACCATTTTCAACTTCGTCACAAACAGTTAATGGCATTGACTGCAGTTCTGTTTATAAAACACACATCAACCTACCTTTTTTTTGACAGTTTAAGGTAATCACTTGAAATTTAACTACTTTCATAACCTAAATCTGTGATTCGGCTGCTTTGATCACAGCCATGCAGAGCAAAGCTGTGCTTCCCATGTTACGGTTTCATTATTTTTCACACGCCTGGTGCTGGTGTCTGGCTTCCATTTGTGAGAAAGTAACGTTGGACTCATGCCAAGCATTGCCCTGCACCCAGCACATTCATGTTCTCCATCTACCATCCATTCCCCCTGCCCTCCTCACCGACTGCTTTTTACATCTTTGTTCTGCTATTACAATACATGATCAGCACACACACACACACACACACACACACACACACACGACATAGAGGCTGTAAAAGCACTGGCGGGTCACTGCTGCTCGATATTAGCTGAGAGAAGTGACTGAATGTCTGAAATGGCTAAATTTACGGCGGCATAACTGCTCAGGCTTAAGCTAGACATAAAATGACATACGCTGCCGCAGGAGAGCAAGGATTCAGGAAGGCTGTTCAGGCAAAGCCGACGGCCACTCTTTCTGTCGGCGAAGAGGAGTAAAAGCGTGGGAAATTGTTCCTGGCTGGCTGGCAAATGCCATTGTAGAGCCTTGCGTGGGTTTAAAGCCACAGAGTGACGGAAGTTTTTCACTTTTCCAAATGTATTTTAGGCCAGCACAGGCCTCCAATATGAGGTAGTGCTGGAGGTATTTCATTGATTAAAATCACAAATGTGTCTGAAGCTTTAGTTAATCGCTTGCTCTGTGACTTTTCTAAAAGTCTGGTTAGAAATATGTTTGGGCCCTACAATTAAAGTGTAGAGCAGACTTTTTGAGTATAGACTTTTGACTCTGACTGCAGACTAAATCAGTGTTTTTGTTGCCTTATTGTTAAAGCTGCCACCACCTACCACAGCATAAAGTTCAGCACAATGAAACAGAGGAGCCGTGTAAGTTTTGAATGCAGAATGACTGTGTGGCCTGCCTGTGTGGTTTGCCGAGTTTGTCCGTAAGATCCGGTGAAGGGGCTGGCGGCTGTGACCGTGGACATCTGGAAGGAAACATGGTCATGATGTTTGGGATTTCAGTTCCGTAGCTTTTTCCGGGTTTTGACTCCAGAGGACAGTTACAGAGTGTACATCATTTGTTGACCACAAACAGGATTCTTGGTGGAATCCGTCAATTAAAACGGCATCAAAGAATGCTGAAAGGGAGAGATGGACAAACCTCAGTAAGATTTTTCAGCATACATTCTTCTTGAATGTTTAATAAGCAGGACTCCAGACTGAACAAATTTCAAATTTGAAAAATTACAGTTGACACTGATTATATCTGTGCATTCTGTCACTCTTTTTAAAGGCTGGAATACACTACATGTGTATGTAGTGTATGATGGTCACAGATTCCGTTTTTTTTTAGCTTCAGACTTTGATTCAATCCAGTCGAAGGATATCCAATTTAAGGCTGGAATACACTACACAATTTGTGCCCAGATTTTCCACCAATTTCTAGTCTGGAGAAGTTGAAGCTAGTTGTCGTAGGGCAGAGCTGGTCTGCAGATTTGAGTTGATAGATTTAATAGAAAATCGCATTGTGTATGACGGTCACAGACTCTGATTTTTTTAGCTTTAGACCATGACTCCATCCACTTGGAGGATATCAAACATATTTGATATTTTCAGACGATTTTAGAACACATTCATTGTTTTCATTTGTCATGCATTTCCTAGCAACACGTAGCATATTTCTGCACGAGTTTGTTGTGATTGGAACAACTTTAAAGTCTAGTAGTGTAAGATCCTCAGTCGTTTAGTGTATGCTGGCCAGTTTTTCCTCTGTGACTACTACAAAGTCGGTAAGTGTATGATGCCCAGTGTTTTAAAATCTGTTCAGACTTTAAAGGTCGAGTGTATTCCAGCCTTAAGATGCACAGTTTTTCCATGACTGTTTGCAAAGTCGGTATGTGTATGACGCCTAATGTTTTCAAATCTGTTTAGATTTTAAAAGTTGTGTAGTGTATTCCAGCCTTTAACAGTATTAGCCTACTGTAATATTCATCAAAGTCAAATATTGTGTGATTCTATACATCACCCACATTACAGTATGGCTACAGTGGTTCTCAAACCTGTCCTGGAGTACCCCCAGCCCTGCACATTTTGTATGTCTCCCTCATCTATCACACCTGATTCAACTCATCAGCTCATTAGTGGAGACTGCAAGACCTGAAGTGGGTGTGTCAGATATAGGGAGACATACAAAATGTGCAGTGCTGGGGGTACTTCATGGAGAGGTTTGAGAACCACTGGGCTACTACATTTTATTCAATTGTATCTCACCAGTAAACAGTGAACAATAACAATTTTTGTTAAATATTTTAAACTTTTGAAAAGAAAACAGAAGAGAAAAGAAAACGTTGCCAGTTCATTTCGAATCGGTCCAACGACCGTTGTAAAGTAGCTAATCGCTGAGTGAGTCGAATTTACACCAGTTACTCACGAGGGAGTTCGAGACTATTATTTTGTAAAACCTTTTTGACTGATTCATTAAAAAGAACCGGTTTGTAAGAGTCATTTGTTTGCAAACTGGACATCACGGTTCATGGGTGTGTTCAATGTTGCTTGCAGAAAACAGTGATGCGCGCTCTAACGACATATCTGACGAAGCAGCATACTAACGACTGTCGCCAATGGTGACTCGGAGCAAGTTCCAAACTTACCGCGCTCTTCAAGGGCTCTGTGAGAAGGAAATGCTACTTGTTCTTCTACTTCAGTGTTGCCAACTAATTTTCAGGGGAAGTTGCTAAAGGAAGGTTGATTTGTTGCTAAAAGTTGCTAAATGATGTTGTGATGACATTGCGTGATGACGTCAAATTGTGTCAAATCTCAGTAAAAACATATTTTATATATGTTAATGTAGATTTGCTCGTAGCAATATAAATGCATAATATAATATTAAAACATAAAGAACTATTTTTTAAATAGATTACAATTTAAGTTTTATACTTTAAAGCAGTTTATTAGTAGTTTGGAAGAAAAAGTTGCTAGGGTAGTCTGAAAAGTTGCTAAATTTAGCAACAAAATTGCTAAGTTGGCAACACTGTTCTACTTGGTCGTTCCAAACGCAAATTAATCACTTTACGAACTTCTCTACACGTGGACAGTGAAAAGATTCCTCCTATGGGTTACTTCGAGGAAGTAGGCCGATCATGTATGATCATGTGATCCTGGATGTCATCGCGATTCATTGAGGTGGAAAACAGGTAATTTATTTGAGATTTTACTGGGGTATAAAACCATTTAAACACAAATGGAAAATATTTCTTACATACTTCCATGTTTGTTTTTACCAAACGCCACACTCAGAGAAATTATAAGTATGCACATCCATTAGCCTATACATTGTAATATTTGATGCCAAAGTTTTATTTGTTTAGGCTACATTATAAAATGAGCAGCAATGGCATATACTTTCCTCTGGCTCTGACAATATATAATTTTCTGTATATTTCTATACACCTTGAACAAATGGTAAGACTATGCATTGAAAAATGACATGTCCTTGAGAACATCTGAACACAAGATCATGGTAGAATGGTATTTATTGTCCTCTTGGCTCTCTTTGAACTGTTACATGGCCGCTATCTCTTGAGCGAAACGTGATTTACAGTCTTGTAAACACATAAGCAGGCCCACACAAACTCCATGGATTTCTGCAGAACCGGAATGCTTGTCATTCATAAGTTCCCTTGTGTGTTTGTTTATGAAATATTTGTCTAATTTGAAGTCTGCCAATGCAGATACCTCTTTTGTTATTTGGATGTCTTCCCTTGCAAAAAAACTTATGTCGTTATTGCTCTTTCCTCTTTTTTCACTATCTTTCTTTACAATCAAAACATCTCAACTTCTTTATCTTTTTAAGTCACCCTAATTACCTGCTCTTTATTTTTCTGTTCCTCCATCCCTCTGGTTGTCCGTCTCGGCCTCTCTTTCTCTCCCTGTCATACATCAATGCATTTAACAGCCGTTCTGCTGGGCTGGTCTTTTTAAGTGAGGACAGGGTTAGGGTGAGGGTGACTACTGCAGAATGAGAAAGAGAGGGAAAAGGCAGGGGCAAAGAAGAAAGAGATTTCAGTGGCCCACAGGGAATCCGACTCGTCTCTCAATCTTCTCCGGCCAGGATGACAGAGTGAGAGAGAGAGATTCCCTTATGCTGGATCATGTTTCCGCTGGAGGCCTCTTCTCATAGTGTCTTGTCTGACACACTCTTCAGCTCATATCTGGAAAGTCTAACATACACAGATAAAGGCAGAGAAATACAGATTGTCCACAATACACAACCCATAAGATAGAAGATACAAGAAGAGATATGGCTGTGTTTTCTTAAGACTATAAACACCATGGCTGATAACAGATCCAGAATCTTACCGTGTCAGATCTTTTCAAAATTCTTGAAAACTTTATGACACCAAAATACCTACTGCAGGGGATATCAGGGGGCAATTTTAACACAACGTAAATTTCTTAAAACACAAATAAGCGAGAATGATGACATTTACTCAACACATGCTCACTAAAGTTCTTTTTCTGCCTGAGGTTGTTTCACTTTGTGAAAAGTATTCAATGTAAAATGGATTTTGAGATCATGATATTTTGGGATTTTTTTTCTGATTTCTGAAGTTAGCTGCCTTTTAATCAAAGGTAAAAAATATTTTTTTTTCTGCAGGTTGTTAGCATGAATGGGGCAATCTTATATAACACCAAATATGAAACGTTTGTATACATTTACATATATAAATAAATATAACGTAAATAAATGTAATTTATGTAAATGTAATGATATAAAATTATTTAGAATATAAAGCCATTATTTTAATAATTTTAAATAATTTAGAATTAAATAACATCATTATTAATTAAAAAATAATATAAGCTATGTTTATAATTTATATTCATATTAATAAAAATGAATAATATATATATTTTAAATAAAACACTTAATTGAAGCAGGAAAATGAAGATGTTTTTGGCTTGATGGTGACTTTCTTGATTCTAACTGTCTACAGGCATTCAAATCAACAGTTAAAAATGAATAATACTTACATAGCTAAATTAAATGTACACACGGCTGCAGTGGATACATTTTAATGAACTGATTTGCCATCCCATATTCACAAAACAACTTCATATTTGATTAATAGTCACTTGTCTCTGTCAAAAATGAAAAGAGAGACAAGGGGATTAGGACATCAGATTAGGCTACTAAAATAAAATGAACGTGGAAAGCAACCAGGAGTGATCAGTCATAAGCAAGAAGGGCAGAAAGAGAGGGAAGCAGAGTGAGGGCAGACTCAAAGAATGAACAGATTGAAAAAGCAGAGAAGGTGCAAATCTTGCTGGAATTTGAAGGAAAGGCAAAGTTGAAAGGAGAAAATGGCATGTAGAGAGTACTTGTGTTTATATAGTCCTCTTCAAAGGATGTCGTAATTATTTTTCCATACAAAGTATGTCAGGTCCATATGCACGTTTGAATTGTTTGCGTTTGATGCTCACTGATACAGTATGTAATTCACAGTGTGCCCATTTTCAGAAGCCGATAAAAGAACACATTTGTGGCCACTGTGACAGATGTCCATCTACTAGCCACCGGAACACATATCTGCTTTTGCATATGGAGCTAAAATCTAGAAATAATAATAAAGCCACTGTGATCGGGTCTGCAAAAGTGTGCACAGATGAGAGAATGGCCAAATTCTCTCATGCCATTTCAAGTCATAAGTCAGGTTAACATAACACCATGTGCAACTAACACCAGATAACACAAATGTTTCGGCTGTAAAACCTCCGGTGTATATACGCTGTTCTGGGGTCAGTCTCACACAAGCATGGGGATCCCCTGCCACCCTCACGCCTTCCTTGACCCCGTAACCTCTGCTGTCCCTCTGCAGCTGTAAAACCACACTACAGCATCATTAGCATGGAAACAAGATGTTACCTATACAGACAACCTGGGGAACCAATTAGACGCCGTGCAGGCCTTGCTCAGAATAAATCCACTGGACTCTGCCTTAAGCGCTAAAATAATATGTGATCATGTTTTGAGCAAGCTGAGAATTTCGGTAACTCAAAACAGACTACTACCTACAAGAATATCTAAATAAGACGAACTCCAATGTAAACTAACAGTGGCAATAGAATGTCAAGCTAGTACAATTCAGTGAACAGTGACTACTGTGACTGTTATTGTACTTATTATTATAGCTCGTTGTTGTTATTTGCTGTGCTTTGTGACAAATGGTCTTTAAGTGGACTCCCTACAGCAGTCAGCTGGTTGCACTCTTGTTCATACGACACAATGAGATCTGAATAAACGAGGAAAAGCATGTGAAGTGTCTCTAACAGCAGATTACAGGCACTAAATAGTCAGTGAGCACCAAAGAGCTCTTATCTCCCGAGCAGCCATACTGTGTGTGATAAAGCTGGATATGATGCGTTTTCCATTATGCCCAATTAAGTGATATGCCTAACTAGCTCATTCATGGAGGCCGGAGATCAAGTGCTGCTGGATTGCCTACTGAACAGAGGGCTTGTTAAATTCAACAAGGACTTGTTAAATGTGTCAACATGACCCTTGATGAATGAGAACTGCTTCTTTATGATTCAGTAACTTTGTGTCCTGTTTAATTGAAGTATTTTTAAGTCTAGTTGCTATCTGGCTAGTAAAGTTTTGATGGATGAAGACTGCAATCAAGGTTAAGGCGATTGTGGTGGTGTACAGGAGTCGTACAGTAAGCACATGTGAGTCCGTTATAATAATGCGTGCATGAGTGCTCTTGACGCACTGATCGCATTACTGAAGCACAATTCCTATTCTAACCCTTTAACCCAAATTTTGCTACTCTGCTTGCGATTAGATCATTTTAAGCTGCTAAAAGTTTTGCAGTCCAATGATCCAGTAAGCGAATGCATTAAAAAAATTCGTCCAAAACAGCGCTAATATAAAGGAAACCAGGCTGATTACATCAGAGATTGTAGAGAGAACAGAGACTCGCGTTGCGTTTTAAGCGAATTATTCATTCCAGTGTGTTTGGCTTTAAAACACGAGCTCTGTCATATTCTGTGATTGTCTCTGAAGAGCGCGAGCCCTCACACGTTGCGCTGTGTGAAGTACAGACTGAACGGATTGTCAACACATCCCACCGCTCTATGGCCAGATGAGACGCAAACTACGGTTTCTCGACTGGATAACTATCCGTGTACTGTAGTAGATATATGCAGTCAGCAGGTGGTTGGTTTATGGATTTTTTGGCATCTCCATGTGGTCCTGTTCGGTTACACAACTTGACTTCTCTAAAATGTAAAAAAGCTCTTTGCTGTTGCACTGTACACATACTATACAATTCAGATATATATATATATATATTTTGCATTTTTTTTTCTTTCATATGTGCTTATATGGACTCCTTATATCATTTGGTTCTTTGGTGTCCTTTTGGAGTTTCTAAGTGTCCTTTTTTGGAAAGACATCTTAAATTTATCTTGAAAAAAGCTTGCAGAAAATATAGATTTTTGAGAATCACCCTTCAATCTTTTGGTTTACTTCGCTGGATATAGCAAAGGATTACAAAATAAACATTTCGAACAAGATAAATGGTCTATGCTTAATTTCATGAAGTGTGCGATTAATCGCGATTAATCACAGAAAAAGGGTGCGATTAATTAGATTAAAAATTGTAATCGATTGACAGCCCTTATATATATATATATAATGCACATATAACACATGGGTCAAAGACATTTAAATGTCCGCATCAAAATAAATTTTACAAAAGTGATTTTATATACACAGAAAGCACATTAAATGCTAGAAAAAGTGTCTACATTTAAGGTTTGGGGAGAATAAAATGTCAAAATGTGGGTGAAATAATGCACCTTCAGTGTCACTTATATTTATGTATATATATAACACTTACACGTTATGTATATATAACACTTTAACGTTCGAAAGTTTGGGATCAGTAAGACTTGTAATGTTTTTTAAAGAAGTGTCTTCTGCTCATCAAGGCTGCATTTATTTGATCAAAAATACAGAAAAAA
>NW_015536468.1:955400-956882 GCF_001515605.1 Sinocyclocheilus anshuiensis | reverse complement strand
CTTGCAGAAAATACAGATTTTTGAGAATCACCCTTCAATCTTTTGGTTTACTTTGCTGAATATAGCAAATGATGACAAAATAACCATTTGAAACAAGATAAATGGTCTATGCTTAATTTCATGAAGTGTGCGATTAATCGCTATTAATCACAGAAAAAGTGTGATTAAATATATATATATATATATATATATATATATACACACACACACTTTATGCCATTAATACAAAGTTTTCTTTATTCTTTCAAATATTCAGATATTCTTTTCAGATATTCTTTCAGTGTTTTTTAAATTGATGTTAGCATATGAATGCTGAGGATTATCAAACTGATCATTAACTACAAATACATAAAAACGAATGTGAAAACGCTTTTCTTTATCAGCTTTTTAATATTTTTGTAAATTAGCAATATATTTAGTAATCAGTATTTATCAAAAATAAAATTTAATGTAGATAATGAAGAAATATTTATTTTTTCTTTTGTTTATATTTAATACAGATATATTTTAAATATTAAATAATTGCTTCACTAATAACCATATATATTTACTATTTATTATAATATTTGGTTACACTTTATTTTAAGGTGTCCTTGTTACAGTGTAATTATACATTTAAGTACTAAGTAATATTAATTAACTACATGTACTTACTATATGGTTAGGATTAGAGTTAGGCTTAGGGTTACTTGTATGTAATTATGCACAATTTATTGTTATTATAATAGTAAGTACATGTAACATGTAACAAGGGCATCTTAAAATAAAGTGTTACCTAATATTAAAAAAAATAGAATTGATAAATAATTAGTGTGAGAAATCCACATTGTTGTCTATGCAAAATTCTATAAAAATTATATTTTATAACCTAAGGAAACCAAGCAGTTTTTAGTAGCCTACCATCAGAAATGCACCTAGAAAGGAGGAAAATGCAAGACACTGGAAGGACAGGACAGGGAACGACACAGCATTCCACAAGCATTCCCTCTCTCTCTCTCACCCTTCATATGTCAATCAGTCTTGTTATCTCCCTGGTCTCACCCCTGTGCCTGCCTGCTTTCCCGTTCGTGGCCGTCGATGTGTTAATCACCCTGCTCTGCTGACAGAGGGACCCAGATATTTTGACGTCCTGATAACCCCGTGCAGGACCTCCATGTCCTTCTCTCCTTTTCTCTCTCACACTGCCCTGTCTCTGGATCTCAAAGCTTTCTCCCTTTGCCACCTCCACCCCCAACTAAAACACTCTGAGACCTTCTTATCAAAGCCCCCAGAAATAGACACCAGGGGTCAATGAGAATCTTTGCTGCCACTTACTTTGTGGCCACCTCTGAGAAACAGGGCCGTGTTGTCGCCACAAATATATTGTTTATATTTGTATGGTGACAATCTCAGAAGCAGTGGCAAAAAATAGATAAATAATTATTACACAATTATAATATTAACTACCTCTGAGATAATATATAAGCATATACATACACACAT
>NW_015536468.1:933834-955231 GCF_001515605.1 Sinocyclocheilus anshuiensis | reverse complement strand
ATTATTTTTTTTCAAAAAATAAAAACAAAAGCTATAAAAACTGTTCAAACATGAATAAAGATCCTTTTGCAACTGGTTTCCCAACTACAGAGCAATAGTTGATGAAATTCTACATTTTTGTGCTTGGCTGCTTTCACTATGTGAAATATCAGCAGACCATTAAAAACGGCTCTAATTACACAGCCAAAATGTATAAAAAGACTTAATTTACAGGAAATAGATGTGGATTATACCTGGAAGCATCACTGAATGAGACTCTTTAAAGTTGATGTATTGGCAGTGGCAAGAGGGAGGAGGGAGGGGACCAACTGAAATAAGCCAGTTCTCATGCTCTGCGTGAATGATGTGAGGGTCCGGTCCCACAGCTGTGAATCAGAGTGGTAGGTGGCTTTGGAAAAGCTTTAGGGACGGAGAGTCCCGGCAACCCGACGGCAATTGTTTAACAGCCGCAGAATGAATATGTAAAGTGCAGCTAGCTCATAAATACAACATGAAAAGGCTCCTGCTGGGTATAAACATGTTATTAGCCTGACTTTGAAAAAGACAACTGGGAGTATTACAATGAGACTGTATATTCATTGGGGACATGTCCTCGGCCACACAATGGGGACAGATCATTAAATTAAGGAGAGGAAAGAAGTGATAATTTGGTAGATTTTTTAGTACAAATATGGGGGAAATAATGTTTTCCATCTACTACTGTGTTGTTTTCACTTGCTGAAAAGAGAGATCAGTGTGAAACTCAAGCCTCATTTGCTGTTTGGGGTCGGAAAGAGCCGAAGGGCCATTTTAATAGCTTAAAAAGTAGTATCAGGTTGATCCTGAGAACTGATTATAAACAAAATTTCAAAATGCTTTTTTAAAATTCAATTTTTAAATGCTTTAAATTGCCTCCATGAAAAAAAGGTCTTATTCTCTAATTAGAATGAAGGCATTGCATATGTTTTGTATATTCCATGACTGGTGTATACACTATATAGATATACTCCTGATTTATTTTATTGCATTTTGCATTGCATTATTGCATTTTTCGACTGTACACTACAAAGTTTGTGGTCAGTAACTTTTTTTAAAACATAAATGAATATCTATTAAAATAGAAAAGAGTAATTCTAAATTGGAATAATATTTCACAATATTACTGTTTTTACTGTTCGATCATATAAATGCAGCCTTGGTGAACAAAAATCTCACCCATAAACAGCTTTGGCTGCATGACAAGCAACAATACAATAACATTTCTGAAAATGTAATTACATTTCAATTACATTTCTTATGCCTACTTCATGGTAAAACAGAGGAGTAAAATGTAAATAAAACCCATCTTCCTGGGTTTTGATTTGGAACATATTGAAAGAAATTGCAGGGGAAAAAACATTTATTTTGAATTTACATTTATTATTTTACACATTTATAGGGCTCTCTGGTCCCCAAACAGTAAAACAGTCATGAGGGTTTGTTTCTCTCTGTTCCTCTCCCTTTGTCAGCTGGTTCCAAACTTGGAACGATTAAAATGATTTAGATGAGCGAAAAGAAGGAAAACTGACAATTCTGTGGTCTTTTTTTATTCTGGGATTGCATTCCCAGCTTGCTCCAGATGTAGAACGGTGGATATTATCTCCACATAAAAGCCACTGTCACAACTGTCCTAAAGACAACCTGCCTCATGCCTTTCAAGTGTTGAATGTCCAAAAAAAATGATTTTGACAAATTGTTTGGAGGTTCCTCTGACATGTTGAGGATGATAAACATCTGGAGCTCACAGTCAAAAATATGTCCTCCACACCCCTTTACGGCTTACGGAAGTGTGACTTCAGCACGCTGTAGCCAACACTCATATCAAACAAGTTTCACACACTTTATTATTTTTATGCTCTACAAGTATATAGATCTATAAGGTGCGACATTAAACAAGTTGAGCAGCTGCCAAGCTTCCCAGGTGGAAGTCGTAGGCATTGTGCATGTGAAAATGGATTTTTCTCAAATACTTAAGTACTTTTTTCTTAAGCACGGCTCCCTGCGGTGCATATTACTCTATGTGTGGGACTGATTTACAGAGATGTTTGTAAGTCTAGCTAAGTGTGTGTTTCTGTTAATACAGTCACTTTCTAGGGACTAAAAAGCAGTCTGGGTGGTGAACAGAACCGCAACAGCTTTCCCAGCCATTCACTTAATTCCCAAAAAAGTCATCCTATAATGTGCTATGTAGTGAAAAGTACTCACTATGACACGTACACCCACAAACACACGTACTTATCCAGCAGATGATGTCTCTCTTAACACAAGCCATTCATCGTCACACAATTAGGGCATTTTTTCAGCACCTGCTGCAGTGGGAATGCCTGTTTGCCTGTGTTAATTAGAGCCAGACTTCACTGCTACTCTCTGAGAAAATTTTCAGAGATGCAATCCTGACCACCACAGTGTACCCACTTATCACTGCCACTAACTGTGATCCTGCATCTAATGCCTCAATAATCACAGCAGACTCTTGATTGGTCAAAAACAATGATGTCTTAAAGGGATAGTTCACCCAAAAATTCTGCATCATTGTCATGTTGTTACAAACCTGTATGACTTTATTTTCTTATGTGGCGGACAAAAGAAGATATTCTTTTTTTTATTCTTTGTTGTTTTGGACCCCATTGACTTTCATTGTACAGGCAAAAACAGTTGAAATCAAGAAAAAAAAGTCATACAAGTTTGGAACGACATGAGAGTGAGTAAACAATGACAGAAGTTGCATATTTGAGTGAACTGACATCAAAACCTGTATTAGGTTATAATTATAACCTGTTTTTTTTGTCTGTGCAATGTTGTTTTGGACCCCGTTGGCTTTCATTGTAGGGCAAAACCTTTGAAACAAAGACAGTCATACAAAAGTTTGGAATGACGTGAGGGTAAATTATGACAGAATTTTCATCTTGGGCTGAACTGACGTCAAAACCTGTATGAATTTATTTGTGTTTTTTTTTTTTCTATACAGTGTTGTTTTGGACCCCATTGACTTTCATTGTACTGGCAAAATCAGTTGAAAACAATAATTTATTTTTTATGCAGAGCACAAAAGAAGATATTCTGTGTTTTTTGTCTATACAGTGCTGTTTTGGACCCCATTGACTTTCATTGTAGGGGCAAAACTGTTGAAACAAAGACAGTCATACAGGTTTGGAATGACGTGAAGGTGGATAAATGATGACAGAATTTTTGGGTAAACTGTCCTTTTAATACTAATGTGGCTCTTCAGGTGTGTTGGAGAGTCTGTGAGGTAATACGAAAGAGTATTTGTCCTGATTTTGAGCAGTTGACCTGGACCGTTAAAGGTTAAAGCACTAGCCTTCAAGAACACTTAATAACTCCTGGCTGGTTACAGCTTCTCATTGTTTTCACTTTAAATAGCTGTAAAGTGCCACCTAAGGGGTGAAAGAAATTCCCTGTCTGATTGAGAAAGAATCCAGCTCACACTCGCTGACTACAGGCCACAATGCAAACTGGGAAATTGTGCTTATTGTCATTTGTAGAGGGCAGACATTCAAAGCTCTTTTTTCTTGGGCTATACTCCGCCATTACAGGTAGTTGCGACCTATCACTACTTGTTGAAATTTAGGCCCACTACACAAAAAGAATGGAAATACAATGACTTCAAATAAGTTTCTAGGTAAACTCCCTTTAGAGCCATATAAAAGAGAAGACTGTACTCAGACACATGTACCTTGTGTATTCAAGCTGTGTATTGGCTTATTGTTTTGACGTTGTTAATTAGGACAGTAAAATGTCTTCTGGCATTTGTGAATGAATAAAGGTTGGGCATCACTGTTTTTTTTCTTGACCCCTCAGAGAAAGCTAACGCTTCACGAGAATTTTGTAATATTGCCATTTGCCAGTAGAGTCAAGAAGTAAGAAAAAAATTATGATTAAAAAGCAAGCAGCAAATTCTACAACTTTAATTAAACTTATAAGAATGTGGTAGTATTTTAAAGTGCTATGAGCATGAAACCAAGGACACTGATCACTGACAGAGTAAAAATTGGTGATGAGTTTGAGCTTTTTTCTTTTTTTCCTGAATTATTATTCTCAATATAGTATTTGACAGCTTTATCTATAGGCTATGTTCAGAATAGCTAAATACCTATTCATATTATATATGAAATATGTAGGCTATATAATATGCGGTATGCAAATTAAATGTAGCATGGCTGAATTTAGAATAGCATGCTAGCACACTACTATTCCTAACAAATAAAAATATGGCAGAATTATGTGAAATAATGTATCACACAATGCAATTCACGTAATTTCACCTTCCATTATGTAACAAATGAACTGGAAGTAATATCTGCCCTTGACTCATTGTTTGATCCGCCAGGAGTTAAGACGGTTTTCAAAAAATTGAATAAAAATAATAATAATAATAAAAAAAAAGCTATTTCTGAAATAATTTTGATTATTCAGAAATAAAAGATTATTTCTGAAATTATAATTATAATTTTACAGCACTCACTGTATTAAACATGAAATGAGATCAGCTCATGTAACAACAATATAGCATACTACTGATTGAAATGTTTATAACAGCATACTGTGTATTGTTTAATATACTAAATAGTATTTAAAAAAACCATACAGTATTAAGTATGTTAAAATTCAATTTCTATCCCTGCGTCCCAATGTGCATACTATCCACCCTATCTGCCCTAAATAGTATTGAAAATTACTAATATCACATAGAATTTAGGATGCATAGTATGCATATTGGGACTCAGGCGAACAGTCTGATTTCCAGGGAGAAACCTTTGACTTTTGACCTCCCTTTAGTGTAAAGAGTGCTCCCTGAGCTCCCTCTAGTGTCCAGTTGGGAATGACACCACAAGAAAAGATCATATTCACAATAATAGATTAAATGTTAACATACAGCAGCATCTGCTAGCATCACTGCAGTTTGAGACAACCGTCTCCCTAGTCAAAGAGAAACATTAACACATCATTAGAAGACCAGCAAACTCAGACACAAAAACCAAACGGACTGAATGACGTGTCAAGCTCTTACTTATTAATCTGAAATGTGTGACAATTTTGAATTTAGATTCTTTGTTAAAAGTAACAAGTGGTATTTTGCTCAGTAAATGATCAGTAAGCTAATAATGCTGTGAACACATGCACTTTACAATACATACAAAGCAAAGGAAAACAGAGAGTCATGTTAGGGTGTTTCCACTTTGCGAATCCTTTACAGAACCATGAAATGAAATCAAGACCAAGATAAAGCTAGAAATGTTGATGCTTTCCAAGATGTGACTGATTGCATTGCTAATAAGTTTCTGAGTTCTAATACACAACAGACGACCAAACACCAAAGAAACCGGTTTATATCTTTAGATCTGGATCACTACAGGATCAAAACAAAGGCAAAGCTTTCTCAGTTAAAAAAGGGAAAAGAAATGACATCTCTGAAACCAGTCGCAAATGTATATTCGAATTATCTTTAAAACATATCTGTAGGAAACCAGACGTGAATGCATATTTTACATCAAGATACATGCATATGCATTTCCCGCGATCTCTAGGAGAAATACACAAGATATTATAGGTCTCTTGGCTAAAGACCTGGTGTTCCTCACACTGATTTGAGAGTTGTCAGTGAGTTGTTTAAGAGACTTGGCAGCTAAGTAGCAGGAACGTGTAATATTTGACAGCTATCTGCTGGCATGTTGACAAAAAGAATGGTGGAGGATTAAGTTTTAAAACATGCAAATGAAAAAGAGAGACAGAGAAAAAGGGATGTGACACTCTCTGTGTTGATGTTCATGGAGTTTCTGTAATTTTACATATTCATTAGTTACATATTCATCACTATTTGGCCTACTATTGCTCATGTTTGATTTCTGGGATTTAAACGCACCAACCTTAAGCATTAAAATTCATCGTGTCACTGTGGTCGTGCTACAGACAGGATTGACATTTCAAACTTTGCTTTTTAGGCAAGATATTTAAACACGTCACATATTTTACAATTAAATCACATTTTCTTCAGAAAATGTAAAAATCTAGTTACGTATATTTTAAACTGAGTAACTGAGGCAGTTCTTTACTAGGACTTTTATGAGGTAGTTTGTTGGGGAAGAAGATTTTTACCTTTTATATATATATATATATATATATATATAAATAAAGGAGGTTTGAAAAAAAAAAAAAACCAGATCTTTGCTATGTTTGTCTTTGATTTTAACCAATCATGCCTAAAATTCAAGTTTGAGAAATAAAAAGTATTACCAATATTTAATAATCAGTGGTGCTGCATCAGTATGAAAATTAATATTATGAATTATATAGTTTTATCAGGCTGTAAATAAATAAATAAAGAATAGTGTCTGGTAAATACTTAACACAAATATTTAAGAATTCAATAAGACTTTGTTTTGGATAAAAAAATAGTTTAATAATGCAACCTCAATTTGACAGTAGTTGCACACAAAATAAAATGAAATATATACTAAAATAAAATATAAAATATATATTTAGAAATATAATAAATAAAAAAAACAAGGTTGGAGCTAATCACAGTCATTTGATCAACAAAAAACTAGGTTTAATTAGAAATAGCATCTTTAATATAAGCAGCCTTTGTTTATAATAATGACATATAATATGTGTGTTCACAGTACAATCAGATCTTTGCGACAGTATGTTATGTTTGTCCTTGATTTTAACCAATCATACCTAAAATTCAGTTTAAAAAAATGATTCCCAATATTTAGTAATCCATTGTGATGCATCAATATGCAATTTTAATGTTATAAATATTATAGCTCTAAAGCTTATTATAGCTCTATCAGTTTATAATTAATTTATTGATCTACATCTCATCTCTAGAGGACAAAACAGTAGCTCTAGGTATCTCTTTAGTGCCCAACTGAAGTAATAACACTTTGGTGCTGTCATTGACGGCAGACGCTAGGTGGCACACCAGACAGCCTTTGTGCTCCGTTTCCCCCCCGAAGACTCACACACTTTTGCTGCGACTGCAATTAAGAGTTGCGCTGCCTGCGTATTGTTGTTTTGCATATGTATATGAATGCAAATGTACATTTGCAACACATTTTGCTTCCTTATTATTAGTCCTGTAATATTCAAGCAACAGCAACTACTGAATTTGCAATAAATCTAACACAGAAATCCTTACGTTTTCCATCTTTCAAACGACCTTCTCCCATTTTCCTATTCCTGTGACTAATAAATCAACATACAGATACATACTCACATAATAATGCATAAAGACAGGTGCAGGTACACAAATACATTTTCACACACTCATGAGCAAACATGCAGAAACGCACACACAGATACTCAAAAAGCAGCCTTCTCGCTCCTTGTCTATAAATACCCTCTCCTCAGTGATGGCTGTCAGGGCCTGTAACCTTGGCTTCTCCACTAGTGCATTGATTTATGGTGGGGCTAGATTGAACCGACCTTGCACTTGGTCTCAAGCAGTATAAGTAATGGCGGGTCATCAGCGCTGAAACTGGCAGCCATCTTAGGCAGGGCTCGTCTGTTGCTTTTGTCTCTATTTCTCAGTGTAGCCTCTACCCCGGGCATTGCCAAATGGACATGAGTGGCCCCTGCTTTTGTGGTCATCATATAGAGAGGGTGAAATGAAGGCTTAACTGCAGTAAGGATCAGGCTGCGGTCAGCAGTAGCTCGCTTTAATTTCATGCCTAATTTCTCCCTGTGCTCAAAGAATTGATCTCTCTCCTCTGTCTCCCTAACCTCGGCCTGGCTGTCGGGAGCTCCAGCCGGATGGGGGCGAGGTAGGGGCCAGACTGTGGCCATCCATCACACACCTCCCTAGCCCTGGATTCACAGCTCTGCTCTGAGCAGAGGCCGAGTGATGAAAGCTAAGCCACAAAATGAGCTTATTAGATCATCATAAACTCAACAGGCCAGATTCATCAAACGAGCGCATGTTGCTCAGCAAAATTCGTTCTCTCGACTCGGAATGAATCACAAACCAGAATTTCCTGATAGACATTTGTGTGCAAAATACTCTCACTAGCAGGAAAATTTGATGTACACACAGAATAGAGGGTCAATGTTTATGTGGAGAATTTCTGTGGTTTCTTCTAGCTTTGTTGCATAGCTGCTAGAACATGTGCTAGCAACACCAAGGTCATGGGTTGATTCCCAGGGAAGGCGTACACTAGAGGGTCAATGTTTATGTGGAGAATTTCTGTGGTTTCTTCTAGCATTGTTGCATAGCTGCTAGAACATGTGCTAGCAACACCAAGGTCATGGGTTGATTCCCAGGGAAGGCGTACACTATATATAAAGTACATTCATTCACAGTAAGTTCACTCGCTTGTAAATTCAAGTAACATTGCATAAAAACATTTGCAGCTTTACAGCTTTTTTTTTTGTTTTAAATGAAACTGCAATTTGAAAATAAAAATAAAAAATAAATAAATAAAATAAAATAAATACTCAAGCATTCAAAAAGTTTGAGCCAATCATAACCCAATTTTTTGGATCAATAAAACATTAGGTTTACTTAAAAAATGCAACTGCAGTAGCCTCAAATAAAATAAAGTAAACAAATATAAGTGTATCATATAAGATGTAAAAAAATTATATAAATATTTAATAAATAAAAAGACAAGGTTGAAGCTGATCACAACCATGTCTTTTTTGAAAGGTTTAATTTAAATAAAATATAAATAAAATGACTAAAATCTATAATAAAATTAAATAAAATATATAGTACAATCAAATATAAAATAAAAAAGTATATATTTAAAAGTCAAGGTTTGAGCCAATCACAATTGAGCCAATCAAAATAATTTTTCAATCCCAACAAAACTCTAGGTTTAATACAATAAAAGCAAACACTTAAAGTAAAATGGCAGTGGAAATATTGGTTGGTCACAACCCCCTTTTCATGTCACTAAGATCTGAAGGTTCTGTCAAAATGACAAAATGACTCCCCTCTGGCTGCACAGCTCAGACGAAAACTACAAGCTTGGCACAATAAAACCTCCTATATCATTCAATGAATCCTCAGGTCACAGAGGAGCCATGGAGGCTTCTCTGGAGAATGAGCTGATGGACAGTGCCTTCTTTTATAGGTCAGTCTACAATTTTCAGATGGCAGGCTTCCAGAGGATATGATATTGTCACCGGCACAGACGTGACCTAGTTACAAACGTTCAAATCGACGATAATCAAATACAGGCCTATCAATTTTGAGGTCAACCTAATGTGATTGCGAAAGGATCTTTTTATAAGGTGGGCGACCCTCTTTGCTTAACCACCACGGTGTCGGTCACCACCTAATCTTCAAAAAGTCCTTGAGGAGCATAACAAGCATTCAGTGGTAATGAAATCAGTGGGCATACAGACATCAGTGAAGAATGACATACTCAGAGCCCACCACTGACACACAGTCAATCCTTATTTACTTAATTGCATGGCAAGCGGCTCACATAGAGGTATTTGTCTCTCTGTCTGTCCCACTGTTTGTCAGGATGTTTCATCACTGGCTGGGTTTGCGTCTCCACTCCCATCTGTGCCTGTCTGTATGCGGGAGCCGGCAGTGAGACAGCGCTCCCCATCACCGGCAGTGCAGTCTGCATCCCCATCTTCCAGCCATAAATCCTGAAATAACAGAATGCAAGAGCATTCGCTCCAGACTGCGCTGCCACGAGTGTGATAGAAAGCACGCGTAGCAGCTGAAGAGAGAGAGAGAGAGGAAAGAAAGAGTAAAAGAACGCTTCTCAGATCCAATTAGTCGGTCGTGTGTAGTCGCTTCTCTCTCCCTCCTTCTCCTCGCCATCTTAATTGGAAGCCGGAGAGACCAGTCGAAATCGCATTAACAGAGGTCCTGACAGAGAGGACCATCAATCTTTTTTTATTACGGTGTAATGGGGGTTCTTGGGAGCCGCAATTCGATTTGTCACTGGCCTCGTTCGCTGATAACAGGCATTTGTCATCACTTTCCCTCGCCTTAATGTTATCATCTCGGGCTTGACAGCTGCCTCCATCCAGGGAGTCCCAGCGACACAGCACATCCGTCAACATAATATTTCCACGGCCAAGGGGACTGCTACAGCAATAAGCCACATTAAAGCACTTATGAGAAGAAAATCTGTTGTCATTAATTAAAATGTTGGAGCGAGCAGCAGGTCTTCTGTGTGAGGGTACTGTGTGTGTTTGTTTCTTTATGAGGTGACAGTGGGAGTGGGAGCGTTGAAATATTCTCCCGCTTCCTGCCATTGTCATTATGACAAAATGTCTGCTCGGAAGTGGGTATTCTGCTACCACATCTTGACACATTCATACGGTGCACGCATATTGACGGTTTTTGTTTCGAAATAAATGGTTTATTGTCTAATAAATGTGTTCGAAATGCTGAAGAGGATCATGTGCCTATAAATACAGCATACCTTCACATTCACTTGCTGTAGACACCTTGATCGCCTTCCTCTTCCGGACAGCAGAGGGCAGAGTCGAGCCTGTGGTGACAGGTGTTGGGCCGACAGAAGATTCCTCTGCTGCTAATTAGACCAGCATCCTCTCCTCCTGCTGACCTACAGGACACAGACACTCATTCCATCAGGGGAGTCAATTCACGGTGAAATATGAGCTGCCGTATTTAGAGCTGCGCAGAGTTGGTGACGACTTAAGAGTGACTTTATTCTACAAAACTAGATTCAGTGGGCATTACTCGTGCTCACTATCTCCAATCAGTGCAAGTCAGTGAATGAAAGCTAAAATGTAAGTACTATCTGCAATGGTGCAGGTTCTTCAAAGTCATATCAGTGGAAAATAGTGAAGCTCTGCCTTGTGGGAAATAAAACAGACCTGGATCAACAGGGCCATGCTGCATCTGGACCACCCAATCATGAGCTACAGAACTACATCACTCACTGGCAAACCCAAACACAACAACAGAGTGAAGTGCAATGCTATTTGGCCCTAAAGAGAGAGTACAGTATGGTAGAGTATCTGTACACAGTGTCAGATAAGAAACTGAGAAGCACATTGATTGCAATTAGAGGTCATTTGCCAATTTAGCAGACATTACAAACAATGTCAATGTCAGATATTTATGGAATATACATGCGTTTATACCAATTTTTCATAATTGAATGGATCGTTTTGAATGTGATGGCTTACACGATGAAAAATGATTGAGAAGTTGTGAAGAGTTTGACAGTTTAAGTGAGAATCGGCTCATCAGTTTTGATCAACAAGCCATATGCAATTAGTTGTTGTGCAAACTGCAGACAATTGTACTTACTGTTTGCACACATGTGCCAAAGCATTTGCAATTTGCTCAAATCAATAAGAAATTACAATCTGATGTGAACAAGAAGCTAATTGTTCAGAGATCTGAACTTATTGTTTCGGGAAAAAAAAGTTTAATTCGAGAATTGAGCCAAAGCAATTGAGAAAAACTGTAAAGCACTCTTAAATTGAAAATTGAAAATTGAAAATTGAGAGAGAGAGAGAGAGAACGACAGATAGATAGACAAATGGACAGATAGAACGATAGATAGACAGAACGTAAGATATAGATAGATAGATAGAGAACAACAGATTGAACAACAGACAGACAGATATATAGATAGATTGATAGATAGAACAAGAGATTGAACGACAGATAGATAGAATGATAGATAGACAAATGGACAGATAGAACGATAGATAGACAGAAAGTAAGATATAGATAGATAGATAGAATGACAGATAGACAGAACGATAGATAGAATGACAGACAGACAAATGGACAGATAGAACGATAGACAGAATGAGAACGATTGATAGAATCATAGATAGATAGAATGACAGCCAGACAAATGGATAGATAGAATGATAGACAGACAGACAGATAGATAGACATACAGACGGATGGACAGAATGACAGATAGACATACAGAGAGAACGATAGACAATGAAAGATAGAATGATAGATAATGATGATGATAACTTTAGATTGTGTACAAATAATTAAAAAAATATTACATTAAAATTACATTTGGAATAAAATAGCAGAAAAATTGTTTAGTAGAAGTAGAATAAAAAGAATTATGAGGCAATTCAGTACATTGCTGCCTTTCCAGCACTGTAATTTCTCTTAAAATGAACTGTTAAGATTACAGCTGTGCACAATGGCCCATCGAGACAAGTACTGCTCACTGCAGAGCCAAATGACCTCCAGCTCCCCCTCTCTGGATGTCCAGCTCCACCTCTGTGTGAACTAATGGGTGGAGTTATGTTTAGCGATAGGGTAAGGGGTAGGGTTAGGGAGTGGTTGGGTGTCTAGCTCCACCCATTACATCCAGCGAGGGGGAGCTAGAGCTCCAGCTCCTCCCATTTGGCTCTGCAGCGAGCACCCTCTCCATCAAGATCCCGTTTAACCAATGACCTTGAGCTCGGTGTTTGAAGACTGACCAAACAGAAAGCCAGACACAATTCAGCTCACAATTTATCTTCTCGGAGCGGGAGACGCAGGCGTATGATATCATTAGTCTGTGTGGGTCTCTTCTGGGGAGATCTGGAGATGCTCACACAGATGGAGAGCACCGCCCAGGGGCTTGATAGACCCGAGAAACCCATTCATACTCGCACAGGCCTGGGATAACAGAGGACAGACAACACTACACATGCACATAGCTCTCTGTATAGATACATATCAATAATCTGATACATACCTTAAATGCAGTAACATTGAACCCTTCAAGGGCACTATATTAAAGGTGTGTCTCAAATGTGTATCTGAATATAAATTGCCATACAGCTTTTTGGGATCCATAGGGGAAGGTGAGAGACTCTTCTCTTTAATTAAGCATTAAATCTGCCTCTTCAGTGAGTTAATGAAGCTCTTCTCTGACTGGAAATGGCGCTCTTTGGCAGAAACCAACAGTGTCTGTATTCAGATCCTGCTTTGTAAGCTTTTTTTCACTCCGCACCCTGATGTTCTCAATAAATGGGTTACCACAGGCTCATTTAAAACACTTTTATTTCGTGTGTTACAAAGGTTTGAATACTCTAAAAATATTTTTAGTGCATGTGAGGTCAAATACAGCTATAAATATCCATATAAATTAGATTGAAACTCAGATATCATACACATAATATATAGATAATATACAAGATAATACTATGTATGAATAAAACCTATACCTTAATACTCTATCATTCAAAAGTTTTGGGTTGGTAAGACTTTTCAATTGTTTTGAAAGAAGTCTTTAATGCTCCCAGCGCTGCATTTATTTGATTTAAAATATTGTAAAATCAGAAAAAAAAATTATATTATTACAATTAAAATTTTTTCTGTGATGGCAGAGCAGAATTTTCATTTTTGATTTGGTGCTCAAGTAACATTATTATTATAAATGTTGAAAACGACTCAATATTTGTATTTTTCAACATTCTTTGATTAATAAAACATTCAAACGAACAGTATTTATTTAAAATATAAATCTTTTGTAACTTCCTAAAAGTCTTTAATGCATCCTTGCTCAATAAACGTATTCTTACAAAAAAAAAAACTTAACCTTAAACTTTGAAATGGTAGTGTATATGTACTAATGCGTATTTACAGCTGTAGCAGTGTTCGAAATGTATGTAAATAAAACAGCGATGTCTGAAAAAGCAAAGGAATATTTAAAATAAGTTTGATCTCAGCCTATTTTAACATTTTTGATAAAGTGGTACGTTAGCACCTGAGCATTACTAAATGATCCAATGCCATTTAACACTCAAAATAATATGTGCAAGAGATCACTGCAACTACAGTATATATATATATATATATACTCTCATAATGATAACAATATGTATAAGGCCTATATACATGAAGGAATTTCTTTCATAACACAAACATGATAAATAGTGAAAAAACATAGTTTGTGATTTCTCAGTAACAATATACATGTGGTAACACATGTATATGGCACTATTTTTGCATACAAAGTAATACAAAGCTGTGGGTGTTTAAGTATCATTACAAAACTAAGTCAGCTCCTGTTCTGTTATAAGGAGAAACAGACCTTCTGTTAGTCTGAGCCCATTGCGCACAAAAGTAAGATTCACTTAACTGCGCCTTTCTTAATGCATGGCTGATAACTGATCTAATTCCTAAACCTCTTCTGAGTTTAAGGACAGGAAGAAGAACTGTCGAATTCAAGTGAACCATTTTCAAGTGAGCCGTATCCATTCATCTTTTTCAGTTTGAGCTGGTCCAGATGAGTGAGGGCCTGGCTCTCTTCCACAGCCTCTTTTGTAGCAAACATCTGACTAATCTCTACAAACGTCTTATTTTTAGTTTCCGGAATAACAAAGTACACGTAGATGGCCACTGAAACGCATATGGCACAGAACACCAGATAGCAGTAGGACCCAGCAGACATCTGCAGCAGAGAAATACGAAGTTATTCCTTTTTAAAACAACTGAATTAAATGAAGATGATTGAATTTCACAATGATTGACTCTGACAAACCCTGGAAAACCCTTTTCCGATTATACTCTGTGTATCTTTGGCTTTAACTGCATTGAATGGATTTGATACCTGAAGGAACGGAAAGATAAAGCCGATGGTGAAGTTTGACATCCAGTTAAGAGATCCTCCCACAGTGTATGCGGCAGGACGATGGGATTGCTTGAAGAGCTCAGCTGTGATCAGGAACGGAACACCCGCTAAAAAACAGACACATTCGTTCTAATGATATATTGTGACGTCATCTTTATTTTTCATGTTTAATTGCCTACCTACTCAAGAGAAAAAGTGCTGTGAAACCTAGAGCGGTTATATTTTTTTAGCCTAATAAAACTCAAATGAGTGCATATTATGAATGCATTTTATGCACATGCATGTATGCATTGCTCTTCTGTAGTGCAACAGTTCTTGGAGGGAGGATAATAAACTAGCTTTATGAAGAGCTCGTTATCTCAATATGCAGGAAGCAGAGATTGTTCCACTGCTTAAATTCTAATCCCTTTCGGTTACAAGTGAAAAATAAGGAGGCACAAGGTGTTATTTCAAATGTAATGAATTCAGGAACAAGCCAAGCGATGGCTTAATTATTTGTGCGTGATAATTGCAGCAGGAGGCGTGCTGCAGTTAAATTGATAAGGAACTCTGCTTGTAATTCATTGTTCATGCAGGATTTTGTCTTAAAAAGCCATATTCATCATTGTTTATGAACAATGAGCCATAAAAAATCCTAATTAAAGACGTAATTACACCGATTGAGACTGGGGCCTGAGAATGAATTATAGATTTTGGAGTTGGGTTGGATAATGCATCAACTCAGTAAAGCACTTGTAGTCTCATTCATCACTGTAGCAGAGCTACTCCTCTCTGCTCTTATTGTGCGCATAATCTATGAGTCTAATACTCATGCAGCACTAATAGAGGGAAGTACACACTTTAACTTTCATACTTTGATCTTTGAAACTCCTTAAAATGCCCATATCTTCTCCTCAACAGCACAATTTATCATTATATCAATTTAATGTAATTTAGTCAAGATGCATTTCATTTCCAAGGCGTCTGTATCCTGTTCTCTGTCTAAAATATTACCGAATAATTAATTTATATATATATATATATATATATAAACTGGTTCAAAATCATATATGTATCATATTCTATTTTTGTGTAAACTAATCAACTCATAAATTTGTATTAGTACAATGTAGCTTCTGACTGTGTGCTCACAGAAAAAAAACGGTTAAATTGTTATGTAATATGTAAGTTATTGTTGTTTTTAAAAATTTTGAAATAAATGAGATGGAAATAAAACATAATTATGAAATAAAATGTAAAATACATTGTAAGAAATCTTAATGGAATAATCATGCTTCGCAAGGAGAAATAAGGATATACAGCGTTAATCCTAATAAACTCTGGAAGTTAGTGTTTTTATTCAATAAATTCTCAATTTTATCAATTATAAAAATAAACATTATTTATAACATTACACATTATAGAAACATTATATATATCTGAAAGTTTGAAAGTCTTAAAATTATTCTGAACAAATAAAATATGAATATACTAAATATAGACAAAATATAATATGTCTGTAAAATAAATCCAAATATGACAAAAACCTAGTGCACAAATAAATAGGGAAGTCATGGCCTAATGGTTAGAGAGTCGGACTCGTAACCCAAAGGTTGTGGGTTCGAGTCTCGTACCGGCAGGGATTGTAGGTGGGGGGAGTGAATGTACAGTGCTCTCTCCCACCTTCAATACCACGACTGAGGTGCCCTTGAGCAAGGCACCGAACCCCCAACTGCTCCCCGGGCGCCGCAGCATAAATGGCTGCCCACTGCTCCTGGTGTGTGTTCACGGTGTGTTTGTGTGTTCACTGCTGTGTGTGTGCACTAAGGATGGGTTAAATGCAGAGCACTAATTCCTAGTATGGGTAACCATACTTGGCCACATGTCACGTCACCTCACAAATACTGAGGTTTATTATGTTTATAACTGCATAATGTTTATAACTGCAGTTGCGCTTGCTTTTCAAAATTCTACCCCCAGGTGTCGCTATTTTACTATTTGAAGGCGTCATCTGGGACTTCAGGGTCAAAGAGCAGACAACTACTCATCCAACTGAAGCAGTGCTCTACTGAATGTGCCTGAGCATGACTGAAAGTGATGCAGCCATGTTGATCACTTTAATAAATAGATTAAGAGAAGAAGAAAGAGTGACAGACACAAAGAACTCACCCGGCCCGATGCAGAATCCAGCAATGATCCCAACCACACACCCCACACTCACATATTTCATAAAAGGCACATGTGTCTGAAAACATGATAGTAGCAAAAGGTGAAAAAAAGTGTTATATCACTTGTCAGTTTTGCCAATGGTTATTTCAATTGGCAGTGAATGTAAGTTAGATTTTAAGTATTTTTCCACTTTATTAACGATATTTCACTTACTTGAAGAATGAGAGACAGTGTTATCCCAGCACAACACATTCCCATAACACCAAAGCCTCCAATTATCAATGGCCTTCGCCCGAGACGCTCAATGGTGAAACACTGAATGAAAAACAAGAGATGCAATGTGGATGTTCACAATAGGCGCTTCCTTTTTGTCTTGATCGGATTAATTAGTCACCACTGTCTTGAAAGGAAGACTTTCGGTGCTTTTTTGAAAGCAAATGTCTCAGAAACATAAAGTGGAACCTTGTTTTTTCATTAAGTGCTGCTAAAATTGAGTGCTAAAGCTGTGCACTGTTGACTTAAAGGCGGGTGAAGCTGACATAAGAATGAATAGCTGTAATTTTATAACCAATCTCTAGCCTTCCTCTCGTGTGCCATTCGCCTCCCGAGTGAGGGCCAATTGACATTGACAGCAATGAGTTCTTCTGACTAACAGCGTGCCTCTTTCTCTCTGGTTGCTGCTGGTGCATCACTAAATCCTGGCTAAGCGACACAACTGGGAGAGAGAGACTGTATCTGGCCTTCATTACAGCTCTGAGATGTGACCCAAGAAAGGAGGCGGCAAAAACAAGATACATCAGTCTCTCTAACGCCCATCTTACACAGTGATTTTTATGTGTCACAGCAGAAAAATACACAACGTGAGCTTGGAAAGATTGAGGGCAAAGCTAAATAAAAATGACTGAGATATGAAGAGACGTTCTTTTTCAAATGCAGCAACTCTAGTGAAGTAATAGACCAAGTGATGTCTAATAAACTATTTCGAGTCACTATATAACCCTGTCAGATAGCCTTTTACCACTAGCAAGACAATTTTTACATTGGAAGCGTCGGTGGAATATGAAAACTCACCCCTATGAGGCCTGCAACGATCTCTATAGCTCCAGTTCCTACAGTCGTGTACTGGATCTCAGGGGCCGGGATTCCAGCGTTCTCAAAGATGTCATTGGTGTAAAACCAGATCTGAGGAGAAGAGCGAAAGGACAGTGATTTTGGCTTGTACAGGTGGCATATATCGTGACTACGACGAGCGGTTACGGTGTACAACACTTCAGATTCAATTTGAGAGCTAGAGGGCTGTGTGAGAGGTTAGGCAGGGGGGTAATCAGAGGGAACACAGACGGTTTGAGAGCTGCTGGGACTGTAGAGGACACACACGGCCTGCCTCTCTCCTGCTGCTCATGCTGAAGTCAGCCAAGACTCACCACCTGTCAGCCGCATTTACACTGAATACATACACACAGACGCTCACAGGGTCACCTGCCACCTAAGGGCCCTACAGTCAATGTCATTTAATATTCAAATTTGATATCAAAACCCCACAGGGCAAACATGAAGAGTCCTACTTGGATTTGACATCAGCAGCTCACGTACTTTGACAAGATGTATTAATGATTTGGGAAATTAAGGTTTACTAAGGTTACTGTGTGTAAGGTTACTAATTTACTAAGGTTAAGGCTGGTTTGTAGCCAGATCAAGTGCTGTTCTCTTGTCTAGTGAGTAAACATTTTAGTTTATTTTATAACAATCTCTGTAAAGACCAACTGAATAACGTAAGTCCCAAACATTGTCATGTTCAGGTCTCAAATCTCATAGAAAAGAAATGAGATGCTCAATTTTGTTTTGTTTCAGAATCGGTTGAATGAATGTCAATGACTGGAAATGAATTAAATTGATGAATCACCATTGAGATCATGGCTTTTATTTATTGTTTTGTCGTTGGTTGTGGAAATCAGATGGGGTAAAGACATGACAGAAATAGAAATTGCAATTCGACAAACTCCAGACCAAATATGCAGCCTTTTTTCTTCATTTTGTGGCATAATCTGTGGAATTCTGCAGAATGTAATGTGGTAAACAGAGCTGAGCGTACTGCACTGTTAGCCAACATCAAATGAATGATTAAATGAACAACAAGCAAGGAGTGGGGAATATGCAGAAGTTTGCGAATGATGGCTGTTTGAATTCTGCTGAGCTCTGTGCACGCAGATTCCGTGTGGGCCTGGTAATGAGCTCTCTATCGGTCTTTATCCTCATTATTACATGAAGAATTAGTCTGCCAACCAAACAACATTTCAGAACAATACAATTTATATAAGACATTTCTATAGAAAGAAAAAATAATATAACAAATACACATTATGTTATACTGGTAAAACCTTTTAATGTGATGCTAGAAACCTTTGCAGAATTCATTTCGGAGAATATATTTAATAGCACAGTAATAAGACATTTCTATAGAAAGAAAAAATAATATAACAAATACACAGTATGTTATACTGGTAAAACCTTTTAATGTGATGCTAGAAACCTTTGCAGAATTCATTTCGGAGAATATATTTAATAGCACAGTGTGTTTTTGCTGAGATGCATAAGAATTCTTATTCATAACCCTGATTCTGATCGTAATATAGATGCCATTAAAGAGCACTGCAGTGGCAAGTATAAAGGAATGGTGTCAGCTGACAGGTCTAACTTAAACACTACCATCAAACTACTATTTGGGAAAAAAAATACATATATTTTTTCTGGAATCACAAGCTAATTGTTAAATTGTTAGTTCTGTTTTAAAGGAAGTGTTTATAGATCAAAAAAGATCTGCCTAATCACTATAATCACCATCTTAACGATGTAACAATTAAAAAATACATCTAATTTGCTTGAATAATAGCCTTTATTTATCACTATAGCAGGGCTGTGAAAATTAGACTGCATAAACACTTAAAAAAGATTGTAATTTGTTAAGCTCTGATGGATAAAAAGTGAGGTTTCTGTCCTCCGTCCTCTTAATCATCTGAATAATTAAGCTGAAGTTAAACGAAACTATTTCAAGAAGGTAATATGCTTCCTGAAGAATAAAGAAAGAGCCACTGCTCTGCTGTGCAGGTTGAAACCACTTTGGTTACCTGCTGTTTATTTGATGTTGGAAGAAATCTTGTGAGGCTTTAGAGGCTAAATACTCGCCATGCCCAGATCCCATCACTGTTCACATTGTTCATATCATTACCTTTCCATTACAAAGGAGTCAAAACTCAAATCTCAAAACATGCAGTGTAGTCAGCTCTATATGTTAACCAGGATGTTGATCTTACCGCATCAATGCCAGAGAGCTGCATACCGATGTTGATGACCACCACGGATAGGACCTGCCAGCGAACAGTGTGATCCAGTATCAGCTGCCAGACAGACACGGTCTCCACTGAGGACAGAGAGCGTTGCTCCTCCTGCATCTCCTCTATCTCTGCCTGGATGTTACATTTGGCTCTGTACCATTTCAAGGCTGCACCAACAAAGAGAACACAAACTATTGGCTTTAATGTTCATCTATATCAGGGGTCAGCTGATAAAGTTTTTAGCATGAGCTGCCTTTTTTATCACTTTGCAATATCCCACCAATACAATCACCTCATGATGACCCATGAACTAACTAAAAGAAAAAAAATACTTACTTAAAAATAATACTTTTAAAAAACATCTTTATCTTGTTTTCTAGTAAAAATAACTAATTATTCATAAACTTAAATTTACTTAATAAGGAAAACGGCACAAGATAAAAGCCTATCAGAGAATATGCTGATTTATGTTTATTTTATCCCATTAATTGTTCTTTTTTAAAACTTTTTTAAAGCAAAACATATCTTATTTAATTAATATATTATAAGCATTTTTTTCAGATTTATGACAATGGGGTAAAAAAATAATTATTCTTTTATTCTTTTTAAGGATGTTTACAAAAATGTTTACTAATAATTAAGACAAAAATACAGATTAATAAGATGGTCTATAACATATACTGTAGTATTAAAAAAAAAAACAGGGTAGATTTGATGTTTGGATGGTTTTAGAAAAATGCCTAAAATCTAAATCAAAATCATTTCTCTCACCAGTGATAGTGGCATGAACATTGTGCTTCTCAATCAGCAGGTAGCGTGGGCTTTCTGGAAACCACGGTAAGAGCATCAGCTGGATAAAGGTGGGGACAACCACAAGAGAGAGAAACAGGGGCCAGTGCTCTTCCTGTCAAACAAAACAGCACAAGTTAAAACAGAATACTGAACTCTATTTCATAACTATTATGAAAATAGAAGAGCAATATAACTGTACAATGTTAAATTGTTCACTGACGTTAAGTTCCCAGTTGTACCTTTCCCAAAAGTTCATGCAGGCCCAAGATTTGAGCTAAGAAAACCCCAGCACAAATGAAAATGCTGGGCATGAGCCCCAGGAAGCCTCTCAGATTTTTAGGAGCGATCTCTCCCAGGTACATGGGCACCACGCTGAGAGAGATACCTGGAAGTTGGAGATGAGCAAAGCATGTCAGAGTCTATTCACATCAAGACTTACTTTGCTATACCTGCTTATTTTTCAGCTGTGACATACCTGAATGTATTCCTGTTATAAAACGACCAATGATGAGCATTTCGGGCGAAGCGCAGATCCTGCTG
>NW_015536468.1:926701-933621 GCF_001515605.1 Sinocyclocheilus anshuiensis | reverse complement strand
TGCTGAACCCCATGAGTGATCCTGCTAAGAACACCAGTACACTGGAGTTGACCACTGTTCCTTTCCTGCAAAAGCAAACACTGTGAAGTTCTGCTCTGGCACTGCTCATTAAGCTAGGACAGTCATGCTCGATAGCCGGCCACCTGGGAGTTTAACTATCAAAACCAGATAACTGATGTTCCATGACAATGCTGCTGGGTGAAATAGCTGCATTCCTTGATTAGTTCTATCAAGTTGTAAACTTTCCCCCTGATTTACAGACGGCTGCACCGTGTTCTGCGTTATGATCACGTTACTGCTATAAAACATTTTGCTGGACTGAAATTGATTAGAACAATAAATAGGGTCATGAATCATCGTCTTTCATTTGCATTTAAATGTCTGCAGTCAAATCTTGTGGCACCACTCATAGACACTCAGAACAGACTAGACAAGCGTACTTCCAGAGTCCTTGGAGAGTACAAAATAGAAGTTTAAGGTAGTAAGTTAGGAAATGCACATAGTTACAAAGTGGTTAATTGAACAGTTTTGTCTCTATACAACAATATGTTACCACAGCTATAAAAATGAGGAGTTTGGCCATTTCAAAGGATGTTTTTATTTATGTTGTTCCAAACTGGTATGACTTCTCTTATTAAAGGGAGAATTACAATAACGTACTTGCTCTTTTCCATGCAATTACAAATAATGCAGACAGAAGCTTTCAAGCTACAAAAAAAGACACAAAACATCAGTAAAGTATTATAAAAGTGATCCATATGATAAAGCGATCCTATGGCTTCAGATGATTTGGATGTAAGTCACACAGATCACACAGATTTTTTGACACTTTCGCTGAGCTTTTGCCTTGTTTTTGAGGCTTGAAAGCTCTATTCTCCATTCACAGTAACTGCATGTAAAGAACACGATCAGTGCATTGTTCAAAATGTATTCTTTAGTGTTACACGAAAGAAAGAAATTCATACAGTTTTGGAACCACATGGGGGTGAATAAATTATAGCATTTTTATTTGTGGTTGAACTAATCACCAACAAAGACACCTGGAACTAACTGGACAGAACAAAATGTCTCCTCTTTTCAGAGTGCAAACAAGGCCATTTACAAGGCAAAGGCAAAGTTGTTCAGTGCGGTCAGGTGAGGTGACAGATGAGGAAGAATCTACCTCGGTGGCCTTGACACTTGACACAGGATTTCCTGGCAGAGTGACCACACCATGCCAGATGTTATGGGTCTCCTCCTGACTTACCTTCCAAATTTGGTGACCAGAGTGCCCACCATCAAAGAGCCGATCAGGCCTCCAATCGCAAACACAGAAACAGTGAGTGAATACATGAGCGTCAGGGCCTCCTCGTTTAATCCAGTTCCATTGCGACTTACCACTGTACGGTTATAGAAGTCTTTAATGTACTAGTGAGAGAGAGACAGAGAGAAAGAGAGAAATTAAAGTGAAAAGTTCACCCAAAAATACTGTTAGCATTTACTCTTGCTGAAAAACTGTTGTACTTCCCTTTTTTCAGTCAAATTTAAAGGATATCTTGTGCGTTTTCATTTATTTCCATTCATTATTATTTAAGTAAAAAGGGACTGTAAAGCTACAAAATAATAATAATAAAAAAATCTGTATAAAAGTATCATAAAAGTAGTCCATATGACTACTTCTCACATGTCCCAACTTTATCGCCCTAAGAATAAAAGTTTGGAACAACATGAGGATGATTTTATTAGTGGGTGAACTATTCTTTAAAACTCTTTTTTTTTTTGGTATTTAACATATATAGTACTGTGAGACTCAAGAAAGGCACAAGGAAAGGCATCATTAACAGGCATTCCCAATTTCTTCAACTTCCTCTTTCTTCATATTTCAAATCTCAAAGCTTATTCAGTGAAACACACCTCAACATGGGCTTACATGCCTCTGTCTCGTCACAAGCTCTTTCTTTCTTTCTTTCTTTCTTTCTTTCTTTCTTTCTCTCTGTCTTTCTTTCTTTCTTTCTTTCTTTCTTTATTTCTTTCTATGCAACTCTCTCTGTTGCCTGTGCTTTAAGGTCACAGTCTAATTTAATTTAATCAGTTTACATACCTTTAGTTGGAACAGTGCAGTATAATTTAATAGACTTGGGAAAACTTAACATAGTCTTTCAGTTTACTCAACAATAGATTCAACTGAACTAAAACTGAGTTTAGAAAAAAAAAGTGGATTATTGATAATATTGATTGAGCTTCTGCTTCAAAAAAGAAAAGAAAAAAAAAAAGCAAGCAACTGTTTCCAGTTGTGATTTTTGGATTTCTATGTTTGAATCCTCTTCATTAGCACATCATGTTCCAAGAAAAACAGAACAAAACAAAGCCACTTAAGTAGGGTATATAACAGCCAGTCAGGAGACCAGACAGGCAAATTTAAATATTTTCGTCATTAACAGGCTAATGGGGCAGGGCAAATAGGTCCCTACTTATATACACGAAGAGCTGCTAGAGGCAACCACTGCAGCACAAAATGCCTGACAAGCCAAGATGAAAAAATAACATAGAACTGACTCATCTACAAAAAATTAAAATAAGGCTTCAACACTTTGTTTCTTCAAGTTTCTGGAGAAAGTCTAAAGATAACTTTCTCTTTTTGTCCCATATTGATATCCATATCCTCTCTGGTTAAAATTATGATTTATTTATGATATATTTAAATCTGATATATAAATAGTAAGTACCATATAATATATAAAAATATCAGTTTATATTAATATTTAAATTATTCCCGAATTCCTTGTAGAAATCACACTTTTACAGCAAGAACATCTAGAATGCACAGAATCATGTTAAAGCAACATTCCCTGAGATCTTACTTCAGGAGAGCCTCTGTTTAGGCCACTGTGTTTATTTCAACCTCGAGCCTGACGTGCATCTCTCTACTGGAAGCCACTTTTAAGAAACTTTGTGATGAATGGAATATGTTGGCTATGTTATCAATTGATTACTTCTTTTGATGAGCAGTTTTGGCAATTGAGGTACTGAGCGAGCTCTTACCCCAGCAGGAGAGTTGACCACAGCTAAGTTGTATCCATACAGCATTGAGCTACCAAAGGAGGTGAGGAAAGCCACTGCCAGCAGAGATGAGGTAAGATGCTATAAAAAAAAACAAGAACATATTTATGGCATGTAAGCTGTAATTGTCCTTATTTTTTCTTAAAGTAGCAAACTATCTTTGTTGTTTCTTTTTCTTTAAAGGGGTCATATGACGTTGCTAAAAAGAACATTATTTTGTGTATTTGGTGTAATGCAATGTGTTTATGCGGTTTAAGGTTCAAAAAACATTATTTTCCACATACTGTACATTATTGTTTCTCCTCTATGCCCCGCCTTTCTGAAATGCGTCGATTTTTACAAAGCTCATCGGTCTGAAAAGCAAGGTGTGCTCTGATTGGCCAGCTATCCAGTTTGTTGTGATTGGCCGAATACCTCAAGCTTGTGACGGATATGTTACGCCCCTTACCATACTGTGATGCCTTGTGTGCGACGAGCGCCTGTGCGCCGGTGATGCATGACGAGACAAAACCAGTAAAACCCATTATAAACGAGGCATTTTTTGCATCCAGTGGGGACATAATTACTGATTATAATGACTTATACTGTCTTTTAGGTAGGTGTGGTTGACTCTTAACTTTTATAAAGAATATCTCTTTGGATTTGAGACTTTAGTCTTTGCAACTTTACAGATCTTCTTTATGCACCAAGAGCTTGTAACACTCCAAAGAGAAAGGAAAAATTGAAATCGCATCATATGACCCCTTTAAAATGCTGTGGCTGAAACTTTGAGCCCTCCATGCATGAGCCCTGATGTCAAAGAATCATATAAGTCCCAGGCAGCCTTATGGTGTTTCAAAAGAACAAATTCAGAAATTAAACAAAAACATACATTTTATAAAAATATAGATGAATAGTGCTTAGTACATAAACAATAGTTTTACATTTGTATGTCCATTAATGTGTTGGACTATACAGTATTTAAATTGCATGTGGCACACATAAAAATACATCTATAAATAAATATATTTAGTCTTATAAACAAATATATTTCATTTATATATTCTATTCTATTCTATTCTATTATAGTGATCTTAAAATGTTGAAGCAATTGCTCAAGTCAGAAGAGGAGAGAACAGCTTTCTCATGGTGTGACTTCAGTGGTCGTTACACTTCAGATCATGAGTGGAAAACTTAATTTGTCCCACTAAGTGGTCAGATACAGTTGTTTATGTGTAGTCCTACACGTGAGGGAAGATGCTGAGAAAATATCTTGTTGTGACATTAACTTAATGCCTTTTCTTTTTTTTTCTACACACCATATCATACAAAAGAAAAATGTGACATTAAATATTGCATTACTAAATATTACTGATATTACAATACGTTTTGAAACCTATTATTACAAACCCTTCATCAACCAAAATTCAACAGCCTACTAAAATGAAACTTTAATAAAGCGTCATTTGAGAAATCATGTTTAAACTAACTACTACTGAAGATCCGTAGATGGCAATCAATAATACGGTTTAAGAGAACGATAAGAACAAAATTAGAATGAAAACAAATAAGTTACAAAACTAACGCAGATTTATAAGTGACACATCATTTAAATAATGACAAAATTGTGTACTTACCGATGTTATTTTGCCTGGACTAAGAATTAACACTTCTTCGGCCATATTCAAGTTATTTATAGACTACAAGACTTCTTGAGATAAATATGAGTTAAGTTTTGTTAGTTAGTAAGTTAGTTTCTACTGGCCGTCTTTCTGTGCTACCGACTTCATCTTGGACGTGAGGGTGTAGTCATAGCTGACATGAGGGCGTGGTCACAGTAGATTGACAGCCAGTACATCGTATGATTGACAGCCAAGCGGCCTCTCATCTCATCAATCCTGTCCTGTGCGCGCCCTTCTCGCACTGCTCTTCCGACCGAGGCTCGCGTTTCTTAACAAGACCAAGCTTGTACAACCACATGACAGTCAACAACGTGATTCCTGCTGAAATCAATTAGCTAAGTGAATTTACAAAGTCTGCGGTCACTAGAATGAGGGGACTACGGAGAATCCAATAGTGAGTAATCCTAAAAGACAGCACAGAGAGCAAAAAGAAGATATGCATAAACGGTTTGGTGTATCAATCGCTGTAGAATGAATGAATGAATACATTGAATACTATTAGTGTCAGTTCAGTGAACTCGATGAGGAGCTAGTTTGTTTTAAACTTTAAATAGCTCCTCTTTCGTGAATTACACTTTCTGCTTCTTATAATTGTAGTATCCAGAGGAAGTTCTCATGATGATATTAGTTGGTAGATGATATTAAACGTGCTCATTAGGATTCTATACTGGGAGACTCATGTGAGCTTAAAGTCAACATGAAATGATTATATACAGTGTTCGAACTATACAGTGGACTTTGGGGGAGCCCACTTGTTTTTTTTTTATAAGGGGGGGGGGGGCTTACAATGACTTACAAAGATACATAACAGCTACAAATGTATGCACTACTTGCTTTATGCAAGCACTATATAGGATACATCACATCACAAATCACGTTTTCAGGGGAGCCCATGTCTTATTAAGGGGAGCCGAGCTCCCCCTAGCTCCCCCGTAGTTCGCACCCTGATTGTATAGGAAACGTTCCCTTTCTGCTGATATGAATTATTTAGCTATTTTAGCCTTGTCTATGCTATCCTGTGTTTGCTCTAGCAAGTAATGCTTCTCCTTATCCATTGAATTTATGCTGACTTTATTTTTATGCACCAAGAAAAGATGGTTCACCCTGTCTATTTTGTAAATGCATAGGCCTATTAGAGGTCATATTTTCAACAGTTCTTAAATGCATTCATTTTTTAAAAATGACTGTAATGTTTAATCAAAATGGATCTTCCAGTAAAATTACAAACTTCTTTCTGGTGATGTGTATGGTGGACTTCTCACCTCTTCAAACTCAAGTTCATCTGCATCCATTTGAGTACAACGCTCACTCATGTTAAAATCCAGTCAGCAACCAATACATAGAAGTTCCTACCCTACATTTTTTTTTCTTTTTCTATTTAGGATTACCCATAGGTGTATAACAATTATGGAACAAAAGATCTGTTGCCACTTCTGTTTCATGGCAACTTTAAGTCCTGTCCTGTATATTTTCTTGTTAAATATTCAGGCGAAAAAGTAGTGGAGACAGAAGATGGCTCTCTAGACACTTCCTGAATGTTTTACATTGCTGAAGTTGGTTGTCTATGAGGAATCACTGGTTTTGTTCATTTTTAGCTCTGTATAGCAAAACCACGTTTATGAGTTTGAAAATTAATGTTACAGTTTGAGTCACAAGTTATAGCTGATATAATCATTGACAGTTGAAGTGTGGTGATGATGATGACACATTTTAATGCATGAAACTCAAAGAAAGTTCCAGAGATCTTCCTCACTGGCCGGTGTCTCCCTCAGGGACTACAGGATCTGACTGATCTGTCATAAGACTTGCCAACAACCTCATGCTGCTTCATATATATCTAATACATAGATACTAAAAGGGACATGTGTCTTTGGGGCAACCCAAATATGAAGATATGACATTTGGTATGTGTGACGAGAGGGGCGGGGCCGAGAGCCGCGGGAACGGAGCGAGGCCGGTGGAGTAATTGCTAATGCGCGACACCTGCGCCACTCACCGGTCTCGAGTCCCATGGAGGAGCTCCAGAAGGATAAAAGAAGGAGTGACAACAGTGTTGGACGAGAGAGGACCAGGCCTGGACTTTATTTTGTGTTTTGGTTCTGTTTGTGCGCGACAGTCGTCCGCGAGGGGCTGTCGCGCTATTTTGTGTTTGTTTATTTTATTAAATTGTTTAAATGTTCGCCGGTTCCCTTCCCCTTCTTCCCGAACTACGAACTGTGT
>NW_015536468.1:914814-926237 GCF_001515605.1 Sinocyclocheilus anshuiensis | reverse complement strand
TTCGCCTGAGGCCGGAGCCTGCTGCCATCCGCCATGATGGGGAGGAGCAGGGAACGGGGGACTCCTGCCGGCTGCCCAAACCCGGAGGAGCCGTCGCCGTCCACCGGGCGGCGGAGGAGTGTCGGGCCGTCCACCGAGGGCTATCCAGTGCCGCCGCCAGGCATCGCGGAAGAGTTTACCCAGCTGGTGGAGGGCCGAGCGGCAGTGTGTCTGGGAACCGGAACGATTTATTTTTTTTTTCCTCTCTCCCCTCTCTCGTCTCTGTCTCTCCTCATCCTTCCGTCTCCTTTTCTCTCACCTCGTCTGTCTGTCCTTACCCCCAGGTACGCTGCGGCCGCCGTGATCGGCTCCCCCGGAGGGGGGAGGGGGGGAGTAGAGCGCAGTCTCGTGGGTACCCCCCGGCCTGCGAGGGGCGATGGGGGTATGTGACGAGAGGGGCGGGGCCGAGAGCCGTGGGAACAGAGTGAGGCCGGTGGAGTAATTGCTAATGCGCGACACCTGCGCCACTCACCGGTCTCGAGTCCCACGGAGGAGCTCCGGAAGGATAAAAGGAGTGACAACAGTGTTGGACGAGAGAGGACCAGGCCTGGACTTTATTTTGTGTTTTGGTTCTGTTTGTGCGTGACAGTCGTCCGCGAGGGGCTGTCGCGCTATTTTGTGTTTGTTTATTTTATTAAATTGTTTAAATGTTCGCCGGTTCCCATCTCCTTCTTCCCGAACTACGAACTGTGTTACAGTATGAAATATAAATTCACCTTATCTTACCTAGTCAATACTTACAAAATCAAATCAGAAAGAAATCTTTTGTTCCCTATTTCCACGTGGATTCAAACCTGGTTTTATTATTGCACATGGAGTCTATAAATGTATAGAAACTTGCTCTTCGCATTCTCATCATTCTCTCTCCTTCACTCCTCAATCCTCATGCTAGCACATGTGACCCTGGAGTATAGATTGAGCTGCTCTAGTTGATTGCTGTTGGTGTGTTCGTCTAATGTTGGGTTGGAAAGTGTTGTGTACTTGATCAGGTTAAGAATGACTTGGATTGATGGCTGCCCCTGAAACCTAATATCCTTTCCCTCTATGGCTGATTCTCTGATGAATGTAATCAGGGACAGCTACTCACAAGCTGACAGCAGGTTAGATTTCTCCAGATCAATGGCGATGTCCTCTGTGTAGAGTCTTTCTTTATAGCCAGTCGCTGTTAAAAATCACACCTCATTCACTCAACTGTATTTATTGATTAGAAAATAAGCACTTGAGCTATATATATGATAGATGGATAGATGGATGTACTATGGATAGATATACCATGGATAGATAAATGGATAAATATACTATAGCTAGATAATAGATTTACTATAGATAGATGGATAGATAGACGATAGATGGCTAGATATACTATAGATAGATAGATAGCACAGCTATGTAGGAAATTAGTTGCCTGTCAGCAATTAAATAAAATAGAATAAAATTAAAATAATATATAATACACACACATTTCTCATATGCTCCCCAAGTCTGCATTTATTTGATCAAAAATGCACAAAAAACAGTAATATTATGAAATATTATTACAATGTAAAATAACTAGTGCTGGGCAACGATTAATCACATCCAAATATAATATATAAATTATATGAATATTACATGTTACATGTAAATACATGTAAATATTTTCAAAATATGTACTGTATGTGTGTGTCTTTATATATAAATATACACAGTACACACACATATATTATATAAACAAAAACGTTTATTTTGGATGCGATTAATTGCGATTAATCGTTGCCCGACACTAAAAAGTAACCTTTTGGGGATTTTTATTTACTTATTGAATTTAAAGCAGCCTTTATCGCTGTTGAAGACCATGTATGAGAAGCACTGTTGGCTGAGTGCTGTTTAGCACACATTCAGCGAGGGCGTCGCACAGGCTCATGCGAGTGTGTCGAGGCACAGAGGATACATACAGGGGCTTTAAAAGGCTCTAAACTCAAGCTGCCACATCTGCGAGCCTGCATACATCACTCTGTTTATCGCCGCCACTGCTAATTGAACATAGGCTCACAGAATGGTGCCCCCATGTGTTCGATAGCACCGCACTGCCATTGGCTGTTGTCGCGGCGACGCAGCCATTAATGAGACAGGGCCAGGAAGATGGATTACCCAGTGCCATATTGCCCATCATCCCCAATCAAGAACCACCCATGGAAATTGATTGTTCTAATTTGCTCTCATTATTATTATAATACCCGGACAAAATAACACACACGGCTCGCTGTCAAAGCTGTGAAAACCAGCCATTAGTTATGGGGGAGACAGCAAATGCGTTTTATGAGTTTCGCAGTTAGTTGAGACGTTGGATGCAAACACATCTTAATCAGATTTCCACTCCCTCCATCATGGTGATATAGCATCTCATTATCTCCACCTCAGAGAGTGGTGGAAGAGAGTACACATTCATTTATACTTTAATGTCAGTGTCACAGTTTTACTTCGTGAATAATGCCTTGAACTTTCCATGAACAAGAACAGTAGCGATTGTCGATCCAAACGGCAGAGCGGAAAACAACATCACGCTCTAGCCAGGTTGAAAACTATTACCCTGGAAACAAATGAGGAAAAAAACTGAGGTTTAATTTGTGGACTTTGCCGTAGTCAGCAACTTCATCCGCTCGTCTCTCATAAGAGTTCTTGTTGTTTTTAACACACTAGTCAGCAACTTCATCCGCTCGTCTCTCATAAGAGTTCTTGTTGTTTTTAACACACTCATCAGCTTTCCTCGGACAGTTGAGAGCTGCTCTTCGGGTGCTTAGTACCCCATCTAACCAAAAAGAACAAATGGTCAATACCTCAGGATGTGTCATGCGGGATGACTATAATTAGTCCTTCCTCCAGTTCAGCCAATGATGTACATCATAAACGCTTCGTCTCCAGAGCCAGATTAAGACTGCAGCCCGGCGCTGCTCCCAAATCCTCCCTGCTTACACTGCACACTGTCTGTCTCCCGAGTCCCTCGCATTATATATGCAAGAAGTTATAAGGCATGGAAATGATCAAAGCAGGATACGATTATGCATCCCTAATCACAAACTAGCTCCACGAAACCTCGACGGTCTCGCCCTTTTTATTGGGCGATGGTGAGGAAACGGTAGGTAAATCAGTTGAAGATTACACCTCAGATAGTTTTAAGACAGAGCCAGGAGTCCCATCAGGGAGGAATTTCTAGCGTGGTCAGCAGCATATGAATGGTGGGGGACATCGTCTGGAATTAGGGCTGTAATTTAAAGCGCTCTAATTACAACAATCACTTACATCCAGGCTTTTACTTGTGTCGCAACGCAATTAGCAATGCGAACGGAGAGCTTTCGTATCCTCTCCAAATCAGACCAAGTATGGTGTCATTTTGTGTCAAATTTGAAGAAAATTGGAGAATTCCAGAGACAGAGCGTTTTTAAAGCCTACTGTATCATATTTGATGCAAACATTTCTGAGGCCTCTAAATGATCAACATGATTAAAACTTTTCATAAAAACCTGTTGTTTACTTAATCCTCAACATAATTTAATCCACAATTTTTAGCAAGTAAAATGGCATTTAAGAATAAAAAACATTCTAAAAACATCCCACTTCTGGTCAGGGTACAAGTGTCTTTTTGCTGTAATATCTTTACTAAAGTAAACAGAAGAATATCTTTTATATTACTATATTATTTTAAAATGAACTCTGACTAGACTGAAGTGGTTTTCTTGATTATCCATACGTCATTTTTGTTTTGTTTTAAAAAATCACATTTGTACATCTCTCAATCATTGTATTGCATTCCTCCCCACAATTAAAACTGCAGAGCTTTGATCATAAAACTAATCACTTAAATATAATCTAAGAAATATTACTGAATGTACTGTATACAGCGATCATTGTACCATAATACTGATTGATAAAAAAATATGCATTTTATGAAAGTAGTCTGCTATACTGTTCTCAAGATCTCATTGATTTATTATCAGAATTTATTCAATCTCTGGCCATTTTGCATATTTTTGCTCAGTTTGGGCATATGAATAAAGCCGAGGTGTTTTTTCTGCCTAGAGTTTGAGCTTAATATTGTCATAATATATGAGCCATAAAAGCCTGATGTATCAAATATGATACTCAACAAAAACACATTAACAAACTTTTTTTTAATATTTTGTCTAAAGATTCATAAACTCTTCATTTTCAAAAATTATAGATAGTTTTTCAGATTTTTCTGTTAAGCTTTAAAGTGATGCCATAAAGTGAAGCCCGTCTCTAATTTATGAACACCATTATTCATCATAAAGTATTGTCTCTGATCATAGTTACAGTAAAAGTTTATTTTCTGAGTATCTTACATTAATTTGAGTTGTTTGATTGATTAATTTATGGGCGTGTGTGTGTGTGTGTGTGTCAGCCCGTGGGGTGTGAAGTATAGTGTAGATCCATCGCATTGTCCCATTCTCCTGCTTTTTCCCCGACAGGGCCCAGTGTAACCTTCAGCCCTACAGGGGAGAGGCTTGTAAATTACCACTGGAGTTTTCCCCCTCACCCCTGCTGTCATCATTTCATTAACCCCATCCTGATCTCCTCCGACCTTGACTGCTTGCTTTCACTCACAGGGGAATGGCCTCTCTCTCCACCCTGCTTTCTCTCTTACTTTGTGCCAAACTGTGTTGAGCTGCAGCCAGTACATATGTCACCCACAGAACCATGGGCTTTTAGCTAATGGCTTCAGATGATAGACTGTAATTTTATGGGAAAAAATATATCAAGTTCACAGATGCCATGTAAACATCAATGTGAAATCAAAATGAACCTGACTTGGTCAATTATTGCACCTGGTTTTATTTTGAATGATTCATCTGTGCATTTTATTTTGAAGAAAACAGTTGTTTTCTTTTACACTGATGTTACTTGTTGTAGATATTGTTTTAGCAAACTCTGCTTTCATTCTAGTACAGTGGTTCTCAGCCAGGGTGCCGGGGCCCATTAGTGGGCCTCAACAAACATTCAAGGAGGCCCTAATAAGTCTTATGTTTGGTTATAACAATCTTAATTAAAATACAAAAAAAAAACTCTATGATGTAAACTTGCATCATATTTTTGAGTGTAAGTTAATTTAGTTAAGAACCACTTTTCTAGTGTATATAATGTAAACACTACAATTAATTCTCAGTGGATAACACCCCACACACAATAACGCCTTATTAAAAAATCCTGTTTCGCTTGGAAATTTGTCACATTAAGGAAGTAAAATGTTTTGCAAATGCAAATGTGAATCTGAACATTTATGGTCCTATTTCTGTTTATGTGCTCAAAATAACCTGTGTGCAATTTTATTAATAATCAAGCATATAGCGTTAGTTCTGGCAGGTCACGTTAGTCAAGCTATAGGGATGTGACACCTATCACCATAGGCGGAAATCTCGGGGGGGACAGGACCCCCCCATCTGAGGGTTGTCCCCCCTAAAAATGATTAAAAACCACACTGTGTATTGTAAATAACAATGTTTTATACTTTAAATAACTTTGTAAGTAGTAAACCAACACAAACGCAAATGGGGCAAAAATGCGTTTTGAAGAAACATTTTGAGTCTCCCCCTCCCTTGCCTCACAGTGCTTTGATCCAAATGCCTGCTTTCCTCTTTTACATTACCTCAGTGTTGCCAGTTGGGCTACTTTAACACTGTTGCCGCGGGTTGAAGCATCCCCAATAACGTGATATTTAGCCCCTGGAATGCGAATTTTACTGGAGGAACCCTGCCGAAAAACGTGTATTTTACCCCCCAGAACACGATTTTTACTGGGGAACCCCACTTGAAACATGATTTTCGCTAGTTTTGGGCTAGTTCTGAGTAGCAATTGGGCAGGTTTCGTTGCAAAAACCTGCCAACCCTGCATCACCTACACACACACACAAGTCTGGTGAGAGAGAACAAAGTCAATAGTTGTGGAACTTTAATACAGATGATGCCGTTGTATTTTTCGATGAGTCCGCTATGTTAGCAATAATAACGTTACCTGCTTGACGGATAGTAATGTCTACAACGGACACGAGCGCTGTTGCGGCGCGACCACAACAGCTTGAAGTTGTCTAATTTGTCACGGTCTCCCTGCTGCACTAATAGTAGTAAGGCTTTCCTCTGTGTATACATATCCTTACACGTACAATTTTAGCTGTATTATTTGTGTCCCCCTCAAAAATTGCTCTTGAGAAATTTTATGTTTATTGTCCCCCCCTACTGTTAGACGGAATTTACACCCCTGCCTATCACAGCACACATATATAAGGTCCTTCAGTATCATCACCAGCTTTCGCGTTGCTCAATAGCTAATTACCCTCCTCCATCCCCAACTCCTCCTCTCGTCAGTCAGGATTCGGCCTTCTGATTCTCCTTGAATCAGACTTAATTTCTAAAATGTTACATTAAATGATTAAACTTTTTAAATATCTGAAATATATTTATGTTGCTTCTGTTCTGTTTACCCTGGGGGGTTATTGCTGCTCTCCCTGTTCTTATTCATGCTAGGCTGCATGGATGCGCAGGGAGTTCTTGCCCAGAACAGAACCATACTGCCAATCCAAACTGTATGCTAATTGTCAGTCATCTTTGACGATAGTGGTCCTGATAGAAGTATAACACAATGACTTGGCTAAAGCTTTAGATTTTTTAGCAAATTAATTTTTGAACGCTGTTGCACTTAAAGTGATTATGGAATAGTGTAAAATAAAGATTATGGATGGTTGTTTTAATTACTGCCCCTTTTGTTGGTGATTGAGTGATTATTCACATTTTTCTTGTACGAAGAAATAAGCAGAATGACACTGAGGTTAGACAATGTATGTCTTTGTAGCTTGTCAGTTGCAGTCTTCTGATTTACATGAATCCTGCACTGCTCCCTACAGACGAAGCAGGGAATATTTCCATAAGAGCAACTTCACATTACTTTAATAATAATAAAACTAAAAAAAAGTTTTTGTCATTTTTACCTTTATTTATTTAGGACAGTATGGAGAGCAGGCAGGAAGCAAAGTGGGAGTGGAAAGTACCACAAGCTGGGAGTCAAATTCAGGTCACCAAAAGCACAAACATGCAATATGTTGGAGTTCTCCAACTACATTTTACTTGTATTCAAAATGATACTATATTGAAGTTATGTTTTTTTTTTTTTATCAGTTAATGTGTTTTCTATGACATTGAGTTGTAAATATTGGAAGTTTTAAGTAATATGTAATTATATCGTATGCCTGTGTGAATACATACACACTACTGTTCAAAAGTTTGGGGCAGTAATTTATATATCTATATCTATATCTATATATATATATATATATATAAATATTACTGCCCCAAACTTTTGAACAGTAGTGTTGAACAGTAGTAAATTAACAGTTTTATTTACCAAGGATGCATTATTATTGATTGATTATTGATTGGTCTTTGTGAGCATAAGAGACTTCTTTCAAAAACACCCGAAACTTTTGAACATTAAATGTGAATGTACTATAAATTGCTAATGTATATAATGTCTGTTTATATTAAAATATTTTTTTAAATATTTTTTAATTAGTATTTATCCCATTATTTGTCATATTTTGCCCTATATTTAGTCACAGCTGACTGTAATATTTAACAGTTTTGTAGTAAGTAAAACCCTAATTGTTTTGTAACCCCATTGTCATAAATGGCATTGTATTTTGTTCACTTTAACCATGCACACCTGTCAAGTAACCACTCTTGAGGTCAATTAAGCTGAATTAAAACAATTTTGTCCCTCAACTCCTTTTCACCATATTTGGCCACTTGGCCAGTCTTCATTTAGGTTGTGTTTAATGTCTGATGGGTAACGTTTACTTTATTTACACATTTTCCCTAATCAGTACAGTTTTCTACTGCATTAGGTTCCCTGCAGTACTATTTGGAATGGCACTTGATTGGCTGATCGGGTGTGAATACACAACTCCTCAGAGACCCTGATTTTTTACTGTGAGCATGCAGCTGAAAAGCTGAGGCTGTGGATCCCCAATCCTGTTATCCTTATCCTATCTGAACAGCATGAAGACTGGGAGTAGGTCGGAGTGTAAATGTGAGAGATCTTGCTGATGCTGCTAACTCTATGCCCGCAGCTGCTGCATCCAACCCTCCTAAGTTCCTTTAGAATTTATGCACTCACTCAGCAATGTTATTACAAGTCAGAGTTTATTGGGAAATTGTTACATTATGTGAAGTGTCTAACAAATTGCTTATGCTCCTGTAATTGGGTTACAACAGGCGTGCTCTCCCATTGGTGAGATTAGGCAGGCTGGGCTCCCACCGATCTCAAAACCCAAGCAGTAATTTTATTTGTCTTGCCTCGCTCTCCCTCTCCTAACAACATGGCTTTCTCTGCCTCCTTGCCAGATGTCTGTTTGGAGGAGCAGGCTTGTTTTTTGGCCCCTGACAACGCAATTACAGCCCCGCCGATTGTCGTGTGTGTGCATTAAGTACCTCCCCCAGAACGAGGCCGATTAATGAAGGGGCTCCTCGGGGCCGAAGAAGAAGCCCCAGGCACCCACACACAGAGGAGAGGAACTGTTGTTAGGGGTCAGGCCGCTACACATGCTCCATATTAATGCAGGTGTGTATGTGTGTGTGTTTGAAACTACATTGCATAGTGTGGTTTGACCACAGGATAGGATGCTACACTTCAGTTTCCTGCCAATAAATAGATGCATCTCTATAAATATTATCATGATTAAATATTTTTAATAATTAAAATTTTTACAATGTCATTTTAAATGATTAAATTATTATTTAAATTATTTTAGGTGTGTATCATAAAAATAATACACTACCACAGATGAAAAATTGGTAACACTACAAGGAAAATATATTAAATTTGTTGCATCCTGTATGTCTACGCATATTCATGTTTTAGGCCCTATGATGATACCCTTCCTAATATAGTATCTATATATTTTTTGTTTTATAAAGTCCCATAGTGTGAAAAAATATTATTTATAATATTATACAAAATAAATAAATGGTGCTGTATTGTACTGAAGCCAAGGCAAACAAATATATAACTTGTATTAATTTGATAGCAAATATTTTTTTCCCTACTCGCTGTTAATGTTGGATGTATAAATCTAAAACCTAAAATAATCTTTATATGAATCTATAAAAAAAAATATTTTCAACATTTTGCACAATGAATGTAGTTCCATAGCAGCATATTAAATTATGTTGTAAACATAATATCGTAAATCAATATTCTAATTGAATTTGGTAAATGCGACAACCCTAAGAATTTTGACGTTTGAAAACTTTTTTTTCGACTATACAAATGACATATCAAAATAAGAGATGGACTTTTATCTGAAGCAACTTGGAGTGTATTTAAACAGTCTATTTTTTTCGTGATATGTTCACTGGGAAAAGAACCCATAATCATGTTGTTTTTAACCCCATGCTTTAGCAGTTGAGTTACAGGAACACAATAATCAGTCTGTATATACAGTACATCTGCTGAACGTGATTTATTAGGCAAATTATACTAAGCAGGTCAGAATGATTTTAGCAAATGGCTGCAATATAACAAAGAGTGAAAAATTGAAGGGGGTCTGAATACTTTCCGTACCCACTGTATATAAAACAAATAAAGAGAATCGACCCTGTCTGTAATGTGAAGACTGAAAATGGCTTAATTTTTATAATGTTCCCCTGACAAGAGATTATCCAACATAGTAATGGCAAATCAATAGGGACTTAAGTTGTCAGGAGAAACAGATAACATACTAAAAGGGATTGATTAGATGAATTTTCTCATTTTATGAGAAAGTCTATACCGAAGGTAGCTGCAAAGCTTGTTAAACAGAGGGCATTCTTATCCTTGCAGATAGAAAAAACATATTAAAGAGCTGAAGGCAGATTGTTGAAGGGAAGAGAGAGACTGAAGGGAAGAAACTGCTGACCTGTGCTTTTTTTTTTTTTTTTTGTCTGACGTTGAGCTGATTTATAACGATGAATAAGCTTTGTCTAAAGGGGGAGTGAACGATGTCTCTATGTAAATGATCTTAAATGAGATATCACAGGCTGTTGTCACAGCGGGAGCTCTTGCAGTGTGGAAACGGAGGAAGCATCATGGAACTTTTTAGTCCTTTAAAACATGAGGATAATTCTGAACATCCTAGGCTTTTCTTTACACGTCTTTTTCTACATTTATGGTCGTTTAAACAACGCAAAGCAATTGTTTTATGTTGGAATTAGGATGTTTAAAAAGACAACACAATAATCAGCTTTGGTTCTTATATTAGAAGATATATTCTTGACATAAAAAGTGTAAATGTAAAAGCACAGACCCTAATGCATAATTTTAGACGTAGCATCATGTTTTAATCAATGCAGTATCACAATTATACACACCTCTCCTGAGGAATAGTGCATTTACGGTATTTTTTTTCTGCTGAAAGCTGAACAGCTGTGTTTCTGAAGTACTTTATGTGTAAATGTCTCGGGAATTTGGGTGTCAACAACTGTCACCAAAACACGCTACCACTGATTGTATTTGGATGCACAGATGTTTATATCCTTATGTGAAGGGCTTCTTATTTCAATGAAGCAGTGAGAACTGTGGGTGCTATTTGAGCGTTTCAGCAAGAAAACTAATTAGTGGAGGAAAGTCTGCATGAGGACTAAGGTTTGGACTTCTCTGGTCCGCTGGCTGTAATTTAATATGTAATATTTACATTCTGTAGAAGATGTGAGCTGTTCAGTCATAAACATATAAACATATCTCCCTTTATGGTTGAGCTCAGTATAGTGAATAGATATGGTATTTGGGTGACATCTGGTCCCTGACTGTTCAAAATGTAGCAGCTGTTGCTCCCCATGATGACGTTCATCTTCCTCACAGCCATGTGACACTTTAAATGTTCTTGTCTCCACTCCAGCTTCTCAAAAACTCTTTGAGCTGTCACTTACGAAGTCTGCATCTCAGGAAGTGCTTTGACCTTTCATTATGTATTATCTGTGGGGTCAGAAACCAAGTGGTCTAGCTGTTGTTTTGTTTTTGGAGAAGAATATATAGATGTTTTTGTATACAAAGCATATTCTGCAATGTTTTAGAACTCAGCACTTTTGATGTAGATGTTGAATAACAAAACTAGGACCAAGTCTTATTCAGAGAAAAAAATCTGGAGTCGAATGATTTTTCGTGAAGTTGAAGTTTCTCTCAACTCTGTGCTAAAATACTCTGTGCTTTGTTTTCTTGAATCCACAAAAGAATTGTTTTAACTGATTTGAGAGCCTACAGTCTCAATGCAATGATAGAAAAAATTACTGTTGTTCACATCTGAAACAAACCAAAAATTATTACTGTATTATGTTGTACTTAGGATTTGTTAATCAGATATATAT